>NC_060270.1:135370311-135482968 GCF_021613505.1 Equus quagga
TGCTGTTTTGATCACTGTAGCTTTGTAGTATGTTTTGAAATCGGGGATTGTGATTCCGCCGGCTTTGTTTTTGCTCAGGATTGCTTTAGCAATTCGCGGTCTTTTGTTGCCCCATATGAATTTTAGGATTGTTTGTTCAATTTCTGTGAAGAATGTTCTTGGGATTCTGATTGGGATAGCATTGAATCTGTATATTGCTTTAGGTAGTATGGACATTTTAACTATGTTTATTCTTCCAATCCATGTGCAAGGAATGTCTTTCCATCTCTTTATGTCATCGTCAATTTCTTTCAAGAAAGTCTTGTAGTTTTCATTGTATAGATCCTTCACTTCCTTGGTTAAGTTTATCCCAAGGTATTTTATTCTTTTCGTTGCGATTGTGAATGGGATTGAGTTCTTGAGTTCTTTTTCTGTTAGTTCATTGTTAGTGTATAGAAATGCTACTGATTTATGTATGTTGATTTTATACCCTGCTACTTTGCTGTAGTTGTTGATTATTTCTAATAGTTTTTCTATGGATTCTTTGGGGTTTTCTATATATAAGATCATGTCGTCTGCAAACAGCGAGAGTTTTACTTCTTCATTGCCTATTTGGATTCCTTTTATTTCTTTTTCCTGCCGAATTGCTCTGGCCAACACCTCCAGTACTATGTTGAATAGGAGTGGTGAAAGTGGGCACCCTTGTCTTGTTCCTGTCCTCAGAGGGATGGCTTTCAGTTTTTGTCCATTGAGTATGATGTTGGCTGTGGGTCTATCATATATGGCCTTTATTATGTTGAGGTACTTTCCTTCTATACCCATTTTACTGAGGGTTTTTATCGTAAATGGGTGTTGGATCTTGTCGAATGCTTTCTCTGCATCTATTGAGATGATCATGTGGTTTTTGTTTTTCATTTTGTTGATATAGTGTATCACGTTGATTGACTTGCGGATGTTGAACCATCCCTGTGTCCCTGGTATAAATCCCACTTGATCATGGTGTATAATCTTTTTGATGTATTGCTGTATTCAGTTTGCCAAAATTTTGTTGAGGATTTTTGCATCTATGTTCATCAGTGATATCGGCCTGTAGTTCTCCTTCTTTGTGTTGTCCTTGTCAGGTTTGGGGATCAGAGTGATGTTGGCTTCATAGAATGTGTTAGGGAGTACTCCATCTTCCTCAATTTTCTGGAACAGTTTGAGGAGAATAGGTATTAAGTCTTCTTTGAATGTTTGGTAGAATTCTCCAGAGAAGCCGTCTGGTCCTGGACTCTTATTTTTGGGGAGGTTTTTGATTACCGTTTCTATTTCCTTACTTGTGATTGGCCTATTCAGATTCTCCATTTCTTCCTGATTCAGTTTGGGGAGATTGTAGGAGTCTAGGAATTTGTCCATTTCTTCCAGGTTGTTCAATTTGTTGGCATATAGTTTTTCATAGTATTCTCTTATGATCTCTTGTATTTCATTGGTATCTGTTGTGATTTCTCCTCTGTCATTCCTAATTTTATTAATTTGCGATTTCTCTCTTCTTTTCTTGGTGAGTCTGGCTAGGGGTTTGTCAATTTTGTTAATTCTTTCGAAGAACCAACTCTTTGTTTCATTGATCCTTTCTATTGTCTTTTTTGTTTCAATATCGTTTATTTCTGCTCTTATTTTTATTATTTCCCTCCTTCTACTGACTCTGGGCTTTGTTTGTTCTTCTTTTTCTAGTTCTGTTAGGTGTCGTTTGAGGTTGCTTATGTGAGCTTTTTCTTGTTTAGTGAGGTGAGCCTGTATTGCAATGAATTTCCCTCTCAGGACTGCTTTTGCTGCATCCCAAATGATTTGGTATGTTGTGTTCTCATTTTCATTAGTCTCCAGATAAAATCTGATTTCTTCTTTAATTTCTTCAATGATCCATTGTTTGTTGAGAAGCATGTTGTTTAGTCTCCACATTTTTGCACCTTTCTCTGCTTTTTTCTTGTAGTTGATTTCTAGTTTAATAGCATTATGATCAGAAAAGATGCTTGATAATATTTCAACTCTCTTGTATTTATTGATATTTGCTTTGGTTCCCAAAATATGGTCAATCCTTGAGAATGTTCCATGTGCACTTGAGAAGAATGTGTAACCTGCTGTTTTTGGATGAAGTGTTCTATATATATCTATTAAGTCCATCTGGTCTAATTTTTCATTTAATTCTATTATTTCCTTGTTGATTTTCTGTCTGGATGTTCTGTCCATTGGTGTTAATGGTGTGTTGAGGTCCCCTACTATTATTGTATTGTTGTTGATGTCTTCTTTTAGTTCTATTAAGAGTTGCTTTACAAATTTTGGTGCTCCTGTGTTGGGTGCGTATATATTTATAAGTGTTATGTCTTCTTGGTGGAGAGTCCCTTTTATCATTATATACTGTCCCTCTTTATCTTTCTTTATCTGTTTTGCTTTGAAATCTACCTTGTCTGATATTAGTATAGCGACACCTGCTTTCTTTTGTTCATTATTAGCTTGGAGTATTGTTCTCCATCCCTTCATTCTGAGTCTGTGTTTGTCTTTGGGGCTGAGGTGTGTTTCCTGGAGGCAGCATATTGTTGGATCTTGTTCTTTGATCCATCCTGCCACTCTGTGTCTTTTGATTGGGGAGTTCAATCCATTTACATTTAGAGTGATTATTGAGATGTGGGGGACTACCACTACCATTTTGTGTCTTGTTTTCCGGTTTTCTTCAATTTCCTTTGTTTCTCGTCCCATGGTTTAATCTGTTCTGATGTAGAGCTGCTACTCTCTGTTGTTGTCCTTCTACTTATCTCCTCTGCTCTTGGTTTTGTAGCCCCTTTCCTTTTTTGGATTTTTCAGGAATGAGGGTTTTCCTGAGGATTTCCTGTAGAGGAGGTTTTGTGGCAATGAACTCCCTTAATTTTTGTTTATTTTGGAAAGTTTTTATTTCTCCATCGTATTTGAAGGATATTTTCGCTGGGTAGAGAATTCTCGGCTGTAGATTTTTGTCCTTCAGATTTTTGAATATATCATTCCACTCTCTTCTAGCCTGTAAAGTTTCTGCTGAGAAATCTGCTGATAGCCTGATGGGGGTTCCTTTGTAGGTTAGTTTCTTTTGCCTGGCTGTCCTTAGTATTTTCTCCTTGTCCTTGACTTTTGCTAGCTTCACTACTATATGCTGTGGAGTTGGTCTTCTTGCATTGAAAAAGTTTGGAGATCTATTGGCTTCTGTCACCTGAAGATCCATCTCTCTCACCAGATTTGGGAAGTTCTCAGCCATTATTTCTTTGAATAGGCTTTCTGCCCCTTTCTCCTTCTCTTCTCCCTCTGGTATACCTATAATCCTTACGTTGCATCTCCTAATTGTGTCTGATAATTCTCAGAGAGTTTCTTCATTTCTTTTTAGTCTTGCTTCTCTCTCCTCCTCTGCCTGCAGCAATTCTATATTGCCATCTTCCAAATTGCTAATTCTTTCCTCCATATTATCGGCCCTACTGTTCAGAGCATCTAGATTTTTCTTAATCTCCTCTATTGTGTTCTTCATTTCCAATATTTCTGTTTGGTTCTTCTTTATCGTATCAAACTCTTTTGTGACATAGCTCCTGAACTCGTTGAGTTGTCGGTCAGAATTCTCTCTTAACTCATTGAGTATTTTAATGATGGCTGTTTTGAAGTCATCATCATTTAAGTTATATATCTCATTTTCTTTGGGATTGTTTTCTGTGTATTTGTTACTTTCTTTCTGTTATGGAGATTTAATGTATTTTTTCATATTGCTTGATGTTGTTGATTTGTGCCTCCGCATGGAGATAGAGTTTAGTTGCTCCTTTCACTTGTTTCAGCTGCTGCGATGGGGGAGCAGCTGTTTATACTGCACCAACCAGGAACCCTGTCCGCAGTTGCTAACTGGGCCTGGGCCCCTCCTCGTAGCCTCAGTGGTCCTTTGGATTCCCTCCTCTGCCGTGGGGGCCGTCACAGGGGGGCTTCAGGCTGCTGGTGCCTACTGTTGCAGCCCACCTAGATGTGCTCCCTCCTTGGGGTCTGCAATGGTGTTATGGGCTTTTCCAGCAGCCAGGGGTGGGATCACTTATATTTGTCGCTCCGTTGCTGTCGGCACCCACAAAATCTCACTTGTCCTCTATGGGTTGCAAGAGAGCTATTGGCATCTTCTACAGTCTGTGGTTAGTTCACCTAGCTATGCTGCTTTTGCTCTGGGGTCTTCCAGCCTTGTGGCTGCCGGCTGGGTGCCTTCTACTGGTGCTGTGCAGAGGCTTTCCCTAAGGCTGCTGTGAGCCTGTAGGGTTTCCCCCTAGGCTACGGAGCTGGGTCTCTGGAACTCCCCCCAGCCCCAGTCCTCTCCGAGATCTCCGGCAATCCCTAGTCCCACGGGGCGGGCAACGGCAGCTGGGGGTCGCCCCGCCCTCTGGGATTCTCTCCGGGCCTCTCCAGGAGCCGTGAATGCTGGGCGTGGCCCCTCTGCTAATGGCAGACAGAGAGTTTTGTCTGCTGCCCGGGCGGAACTCCGGAGCTTCCCCTCCGGGTCGCAGAGCCGGCCTTTGAAACTTCCCCCAGCCCCAGTCCTCTCCGAGATCTCCGGCAATCCCTAGTCCCATGGGGCGGGCAATGGCAGCTGGGAGACCTCCGTACCCTCAGCGACTCTCTCTGGGACCCTCCAGGCGCCGCGAACACCAGGCAGGGTCTCCCCGCCAATGGCGGGGAGAGACTCTCCCCGCGGGCTCAGGTGTGCAACTCCAAAGTTTCCCTCTGCGTTTAGGAGTAATTGCGGGGGGTTTAGGTAGGGTTCTGGTCACCTGTTTCCACCGTCGCTCCTCTGTTGTGTGCTCGCTCCTGCCCTAGATGTGTGTAGATCCTCTGGGGGCGTCCGTTGGAAGAAAGCCGCTTGTGGGTACTAGGCTGCTCGGTCGGGGTCGGAGAGTTTTCACCTATTTCCACATCCTCCCGGAGGAAAGTCCTTCCGCCTTCTGATGTATAGTCACGTGGGTATCTCAGACGTCCTGAGATGCTGTCTGGATATCCTTTGTCAAGCAATAAGTGTCCAAATAATTGTAGACTCGAAGGGGGAGAGACAAAGAGGACTACTCACGGCGCCATCTTGGATCTTCTCCCTGAACTATATGTTTTTTAAATGTCTCTGGAGACCTGAATTTAAGTGTCGACGTGGTCAAGTCATTTAATTTCGCTGGAATTCATTCCCCTCACCCCTATCTTTAAAATGGGGATGTTATAATACCTGCATCCCTGGGTTGAAATAAGAATGAAATGGGACAATGTGCATAAAAATCTGGAGGTCAACACTGGGCCTTGAACCAGGTGCTTGATAAATGCTTTTACAGGGAGTCAGCGGGTCGTCCCATGACAAGTGTAATGTTACTGCACCCTTGGCAGCCAGAGGACACTGGGGAAATCTGGTTTCATGCTGCTGGAGTTTTTGTCCTGGTGTGGGCTCGCCCCTAGGAACACAGTACAACTGCTAGTGTTGAGCTACAGAAACACTGAGGTTGACACTTAGAAAGAGTAGAGAAAAAAATAAAAATGTTTCAAAGGACTTTCTCTAAGCCCTGGGCTGAGGGCACGGAGACGGGACTCGTTGCAGGGTATTTAGGATGTAAGGACAAAGGGAGGACGAGGACTCTGGGGAGGACGTCTTCCTGTTGTGCCTATGCAGTTGGCAAGCAGCGACACAATGTCAGAAGTCATTCATTCCACCCTGAACACTCAGCATTTTTCATTAAATATTCAAGAATGCATATTCAAGTTTGCCAAGAGCTAAAAGTGTAATTCAGGCTGGGGGACATGTGCTGTGTACACCAAGTGACAGGAACACTAGATAAAACAAGAAGATCTGAAGGAATGGTCATCGCCCATCTGAAAGTTTTCTGTAACCATGTGTTTACAATTCAGCCTTTCGCCAGCTGGGATTTTGGACAGTGAACAGAGAGAAAACAACTAGATAGCATGACGGAAGCACATCTCCCTGGCAAGTTATTGTGGTTCTCATATCAAAGTACCATTGAACATGATGCATACAACATTTTATTTCAAGAAAGATGTACAAATGGACCTATCTTTAAATTGACATTTGAATTTTTCATTTCCTAATTTGAATATGCAAATATGGGACTTACAGAATTAACTTGATCACAAATATTATTAAAACTATATATATAAGATTTTAAGCTCCTTGAGAACAGGAATTATATTTTTTAACCATTACATCTTCCTTAGCACCTATCTACAAGGGCCTAAAAGAATCTCAATACATATTGAATTAATATAAATAAATTTAAATAGGCTTTTAAATACAATAGATACCAATTGTTTCCCATGTTTTTCTGCATCTTATAAAAGAAAATGAGATGTAATAACACACATGGCATTAGCAACACCTTAGTTCCTTTTTGAATAAGTATGATTTCTAACCAATAAATACCATTCTTCCTCTATGGCTGCTTCTTTAGAGTGAGTTGACACACCAGAGAGGCAGGTGAGCTGATTCAGGGCTGCAGTACTGTTTCGTGTGCCGTAGGCGTGCTCAGAATTTCACAAGACTGCATCTGATAGCCCGACTCCGCTCTGTTGGGAATCGCCCATCCCCCTGCCTTTCTATCGCTTTCCTAAATATGGCAAGGGTTTTACTGTTGTGGAGATGTCTGCTTTCTCCATGAGAAAGGACAATGCAGCTCGTAAAAGGTGATCAAAATATTACCTCAAATAAAACAGTTTTAGATGAAAAAGGAAAGCACCGATAGTTTTCCTCTTCGCCTACCCTCAAAAGTGTCAGAAAGAAAGATAGTTACTCTAACAGGAAAAGGGAAAAAAGGTCCCATTCTGCCAGTAGTGCAGGGTTTATTGCCTAATGTCAAGGAAGAGAATAATTACGCTCTACCAGCTTGGTTTTTCCAAGACAGACTGATAGCAGCACAGCTCAACTCTGGAAAACTCTGAAATGAACGAGATGGAAAGTGGATCGTCTGGGATCAGAATTGGGCTGCAACTTGTGACTGAAAGTCAAATACTCTTCTGTTTAATTTCCTCCAGGATTTATGAAGGCAGAGCCACCATAAAGTCTTATTTCCCAGAACATTCTCTGAAACACTCCAGGCACCAGGGCTTAAGAGCATTGCCTCTAGGTTTTGTTTCTTGCAGTTTCAAGTTGAACTCTCTTCTCAGGCTGCAGTTCACTGCCAGGGCCTCGCTCTCGTGTCACAGTGACCCAGAGTCAGAGACTGATAGCCTGAACTCCACAGAGCCAACACAAACAGTTTCCCAAGGAAATTCGTGTATTTATTAACTAAAGAAAAATGAAAACCTTCTTTTAAGCATGTGTCTCAGAAGCCTCTGAATGATTTCTATAAGGCACAGACAATGGAAGAAAATCCAAGAAGCAAGTATGAGACAAGTAGATAGGATCAACTCGGAACAGCTGAAACGGAACTGGGAACAATACACTGCTTTGATTGATAAGGTGATTTAAAAATTAAAAGAGGAGAGTCTATCTGTGAGCTGCATGCCAGTTACCAGAGATTGATGGATGGCATGAGGCTTCTTTTCTTTGTGGCATCTTTCAGATAAAGATGCGTTTCCTTTTAGAGAGGCTCTTTATAAGACAATCGCTTGACTGGAAGGAGGCTGTGTGTGTGTGTGTGTGCACGAGTGTGCACTGCA
Source organism: Equus quagga (assembly GCF_021613505.1). Classification (NCBI taxonomy): domain Eukaryota; kingdom Metazoa; phylum Chordata; class Mammalia; order Perissodactyla; family Equidae; genus Equus; species Equus quagga. The sequence goes on from NC_060270.1 coordinate 135,377,953, forward strand.
GCATTTTAGAGCAAGGCTCTACACCTAGAATGCAAGGCTGCTCCATAGCTTTGCAACTGTACCATCCATAGCTTGTGCATAGACAACATACTCTAAAAACATCCCTCCCGGATGAGCCTTCATTTCCAATCGTGTCTGTGCACCATGTGGTAGCCAGCATGATTAAGGAAAAAGTGATTGTGCGAACCTCCAAATCCATCTGTCATGTCATTGGCATTGAAGAGCTTTGCTGAAAAATTAGCCTCCTCCTTGCTCCAACTTGTGTTTTCCCATCCTCAAGACAATACGGGAGCTCTTAACTGGGAGAGAAGGGAACAAAGGGGCAAGGAATTCAATAAAAAAGAGATCCCAGGCAAAATGAAATATTGTTTCCCTGTCTGTTTTGCTTTCCTTCTCCCCAGCCCGCCAGAGCATTAACCACTTGTCTGCTGTACGATGAGGCAGGATCACTTCCAGGACTTGCCTGCAGAAGAGTGAAGTCTCTGATGCATCAGGGATGACCAGTGAAGAGTGGTCCGGAACACAAGAGGCTAAACTGGACGTTAAACGGACAGCCAAAATGTGAAAAAAAAAAAAATGCTCATGTTTCCTACTTCTTTGGAATTTTTCTAATACATTTGCTTATTTAACTGCACATACCGGCTCAAAGACTTATTGGATTTTTATATTCTCTGTACACATTGGAGGACTTCGTAAAATTGCATACAAAATTTTATCTATCTGTGCATGTGTACATTTTTCTGTTTCTTTAACGGGTCTATAACTTACAAAGTTCAAATTCACCGCAATAAGGTATTTGGTGTTCTGTTTAGTTTCCCAATTCTAGAGGGTGCATTTTCCGTCACTGGGGATCAGGGCTTGGGAGACAAATTCTATCTATGAATTACCGAGACTAAGAACAGACCACAAAGAAAACACAAGCAAACTAGACAACAGATGCTGATCAGAAGATGAAAGAGGATGAGGTGAAGAACAGTAGATCTATGGGGACATTTTTTTCTCATTTCCTAAGTGCAATTCGGGCTCAGTCAAAACATATAACATGCACAGTGTATGGGTTTTTTTGTTCTCTTAAACTACTTTTCTAGGAATTTTCTCTTCAATTTCTTCTTATTTCAGTTATTGAGAGGAAAAGATATGGAGTATTTGGACTAATGAACTCATTTAAAATTTCCTCAGTTGATCTTAGAGTTAAAGAAAGTTAATTAAAATGGGAAAATTGCAGAGTAGCGAACTTGTTGCAAGTTAAGAGATTTGATGGAAAGAATTGTTAACATAGCTTGCCATGAGGAGGCTGGCTTACAGTCAATGAAATTTTTAAGCTGTGTACATTCATCTTAACCTGAATATTTTCTAAAAGTTAAAAAAATATCAAAGTTCGTAAGTATATTTTGGAATGGAGTATTTTAGCTACCATAAATATAAAAGCTATATTAGGCAAGAGAGATAACTTCAATATTGGGATTAAAGAGGAGAATATGGCTCATGAAGAACTGAAGCCTAACACTGATTACTTATTTATCAGAGTATGTAAAGTAACCTTAAAGAGACCAAAAACATCCCTTCGTGACCAGAACACTCAGCATACTAGACATAGACGGGAGCGCCCTCAGACTGATAAAGGGCATCCATGAAAAACCAAAGCTAACCTCGTGCTTAATGTGAGAGACTAAAAGCCCCAATCCTGAAGGTCAGTATGTTCATCAGAAAAGTCTATTGATTAGCCATCTGGTAGACTGGATCATTTGTTCCAATTCTTTATTCCCTGGGATAATAATAGCATAAGGTCTAACTATATACAATCGACATTTTTGTTAAGTAAAAAATGGTCAAATATCAGCAGTTCCATGTGGTTTAACACAAGACACCCATGCCTTTTACCATGTACCTTTGCAGTGCCCTCCCAGCCTGAGTCGTTTCCCTCCTCCCACTCATGTTGGGCTTGGCCATGTGACTCGCTCTGGTTAGTGAATGTTTGTGAGCAGAGACTTTAAACATGCTTGTGTGGTATGGTTTGTACACCAACTCTTCCCCATGAGAAGAATATTCCTTGGGTAGTCACTAGTCCAAAGAGGAGGAGATACATATGGAGCAGACCTGGAGTCAGCCCACAGCCTGGAGCTGAGCCCAACAGACCCATAGCCTGAAGCAGAGCCTCCCAGCCTAGAGCAACTGAACCCCAATCTACTTGCAGACTTGCATGAGTGTGAGAATAATGATTTTTGTTGTAAGCTGTGGAGGATCTGAAGTTTGTTACACAGCAGGACTGTGGCTATAGGTAACAAAATATTATGTTAACAGTGAACAATGGACAGCAATTGAAACAAAGGTAGATAATATCTGTCTGTGCAATATTCAGAGGAAATGGAGTCTTGTTAAACAGACTGCTACTGATGAGCTTCCTGGACTCTGAATAGAGGAGAGACGGGTGGGTGGAATGCTGGGGCGGGGAGCTGATGCCCCAAGCAGTAGACCACAGCTTGAAGACACTTGAAGCTGTCCATCAACTTGGACAGTTGATTGAGTATCACTCTAGAGAGGAAGAATGACAAATACCAATTTTTAACACTTCTCAGTTTTTACCAAGCTCTGTCTTTCAGCCTGGGCTTTAATCTGAACTCTCATCAATGGGGGAAAAAATCAAGAAAAGAAAGTCTGATTACAAGCAAGGGCATTATATTAGTTATGATTATAACATGCTGAGGAGCGAAGACTTGGATTCTATATTGCTTTCATTTACGCTGAATTTTATACTAAGTGTTTTTCACTCGTGCAAGTCCTGGAGTTGAGAACAGTTTCAGAAATGAAAGCACAATTAACTGAAGTTGTTGGAAAATGCATAATCAAGGGTTCATGCATTTATTTATGTCAACAATTCCAAAGAAAATTGCTATTAAGTCTTACCAACTGTCATCCACTTGTTCTCTTTCATATCGTGGGTTAAAGTATTACAACAATATCCTCCACTCTCCCTCATCATAACAGTAGCTGCTGTTTATTAAATGCTTATCACCATGTACCAAGAACTCTGTACGCCCTTTTCAAATGCTGTATCTAATTCACATCATGCCGTTGAAAGACGAGTAGTATTATCCACATTTTAGAGGTGAAGTCTCTGTGACTCAGAAAAATTGAGTAACTTCACCAATAATACCACACAGCTAATAAGAGGGAGAGCTGGAACTTGAACCCTGGGCCATGATCCTATTAAATCTTGAGCAAACGTCAGTTTAAGCTGGAGATTTAGTTGTTGAAATAAAAATGTTCCGTCCATGGAAATTTAGCTCCTGGTATAGAAAAAGAACCTTATGATAACATGGTCCGGTTATCTTATTTAGCTGGCCATCAAACCTATCGAAGAGTTACCAGAAAGTGCCAGCTGGATCTAGATTTTACCTATCTTCCTTCGTCTGAACGTTTAATTGTCTTTCACTTCAGTTACTTCCTGTGCCCTTACAACATGTTTGTCATGGACTTTTGGCTCAGTCCAGAGTGGAGTTGTTTTTGAGGAAAAATAGTCCAGATAAGAATTCCAATCTTTACCTATATTTCTGAAAAATACAGTATGGGATATGAATACAAAATCCCTAACAGCTCTCAAAAATGCTCTCTCTCCCGGGAGCCTCCAACTCTCCACCCCAGAAAATGTTCTCTCTTGCTCTCTCTCTCTTCCTCTTTCACTCTCTCCCTCTCTCTCTCCCTTCCTCCCTCCTGCCCCTCTGATTTTTTAGCCCACTGGGCCTGGGCCCAGCTACCTCAAGACAATTTCTCCTCCCTCCATATTTTCATGCAGTCCCAGGCACTTGCTGATGCTTAACCTATCCAGCCCCATGGAGAACTTAGTGCCTCTTTCTTTCTTTCTTCCTTTCTTCCTTCCTCCTTCCTTCCTTCCTTCCTCCCTCCCTCCCTCCCATCCTTCCTTCCTTCCTTTCTTTTCTTTTTTGGTAGGGAAGACAGGCCCTGAGCAAACATCTGTGGCAATCTTCCTCTATTTTGTATGTGGGATGCCACCACAGCATGGCCTGACAAGTGGTGTGTAGGTCTGCTGTACCTGGGATCCAAACCTGCAACCTCTAGGCTGCCGAAGTGGAGTGCACGACCTTAACCACTATGCCCCCAGGCTGGCCTCGGGGCTTCTTTCTTTATGTGCCTTTTGTGCAAGAACCTCTAAGGCTTTCATCCCTCTCACCCTCCGCCTCACCTTTCCTCTTACTCACTTCCTCCTCACAAAGGCCCAAAGACTCAAACTGACCCAGAACACTCTTCCGAAAGCAAGGGGTAGCTCAGTGGGTAACCCCAGAATATTCCGTCTCTGGGAAACACTCTGGGGAAGAAAAAATAAAAAGGCTAGGACCTTCGTAATCCCCCATACTGATGCTGTTAGCCCATCACAGGGTGCGCTGGTTTCTTACTGCTGCTGTGACAATACCGTACCTTAAGTGGTTGAAACAACACAAACGTATTATTTGACAGCCCAGCACGTCAGAAGTGCAACGTGGGGCTCCCTGGGCTAAAAGCAAGGTGTTAGTGGGCTGCGTCCCTTTCTGGAGGCTGGCGGGGAGAACCTATTTCCTTGCTTATTGGCGTTAAGGGAAGAACTCGGCAACAGGGACTGAGATCCTCATTTTTCCTTTTTTTTTTTTTATAGAGGTCATATTGGCTTCTAACATTATGTAATTTCAGGTGTACATATTATATTTCATATTCTGCATAGACTTCATTGTGTTCACAACCTATAGTCTAGTTTTTATCCGTCACCTTACATACGTGTCCCTTTACCCTTTTCACCCTCCCCCAGTCCCTTCCCCTCTGGTAACCACCAATCTGTCCTCCTTATCCATGTGTTTATCTTCCACATGTGAGTGACATCATATGGTGTTTGTCTTTCTCTATCTGACTTATTTGGCTTACCATAATACCCTCAAGGCCCATCCATATTGTCTCAAATGGCATGATTTTGTCTTTTTTTTATGGCTGAGTAGTATTCCATTGTATATATATACCACATCTTCTTTATCCATTTATTCCCAGATGGGCACCTACGTTGCTTCCAAGTCTTGGCTATTGTGAATAATGCTGCAATGAACATAGGGGTGCAAATATCTTTTCTCATTTGTGTTTTCCTGTTCTTTGGATAAATACCTAGCTGAGGAACAGGTGGATCACATGGTAGTTCTATTCTTAATTTTTTGAGGAATCTCCATACTGTTTTCCACAGTGGCTGCACCAGTTTGCATTCCCACCAGGGTTCCCTTTTCTCCACATCCTCTCCAACACTTATTTCTTGTCTTGTTAATTATAGCCATTCTGAGGGGTGGAAAGTGATATCTCATTGTAGTTCTGATTTGCATTTCCCTAATAACGAATGATGTTGAATAGCTTTTCATTTGCCTGTTGGCCATCTGTAAATCTTCTTTGGAAAAATGTCTGTTCATATCCTTTCCCCATTTCTTGATTGGGTTGTTCATTTGTTGCTGTTGACTTGTATAAGTTCTTTTTATATTTTGAAAATTAACCCCTTGTTGGATATATGATTTGCAAATATTTTCTTCCAGTTGGTGGGTTGTATTCTAGTTTTGTTCACAGTTTCCTTTGCTTTGCAGAAAATTTTTAGTCTGATGCAGTCCCATTTGTTTATTTTTTCTTTTGTTTCCCTTGCCCAATTAGACATGGTATTCAAAAAGATACTGCTAAGACTCATGTCAAAGAGTGTACTAACTATTTTTTCCTTTGAGGAGTTTTATGGTTTCAGGTCTTACATTCAAGTCTTTAATCCATTTTCAGTTAATTTTTGTTTATGGTGTAAGGTATTGGTCTACTTTCATTCTTTTGCACTTGGCTGTCCAGTTTTCCCAACACCATTTATTGAAGAGACTTTCCTTTCTCCATTGAATGTTCTTAGCTCCTTTGTCAAAGATTAGCTGTCCAATGATGCGTAGTTTTATTTCTGGGCTTTCATTTCTGTTCCGTTGATCTGTGTGTCTATTTTTCTGCCAGTACCATGCTGTTTTGGTTACTATAACTTTGTAGTGTATTTTGAAGTCAGGGAGTGTGATACCTCCAGCTTTGTTCTTTTTTTCTCAAGATCGCTTTTGCTATTTGGAGTCTTTTGTTGTTCCATAACATTTAGGATTCTTTGTCCTATTTCCATGAAACATGTGATTAAGATCCTGGTTGGAATTGCATTGAATCTGTAGTTTGCTTTAGTTAATATGGACATTTTAACTATGTTTATTCTTCCAATCCATGATCATGGAATATCTTTCTATTTCTTTATGTCTTCTTCTGTTTCTTTCAACAATGTCTTATGATTTTCACTGTCTTTCACCTCCTTGGTTAAATTTACTCCTAGGTATTTTATTCTTTTGTTACAGTTGTAAATGGGATTGTAGTCTTGCCTTCTCTTTCTGCTAGTTCATTATTAGTATATAGAAATGCAACTTATTTTTGTGTGCTGATTTTGTACCCTTCAACTTGGCTGTAATTGGTGATTACTTCTAAAGTGTTCTAGTGGATTCTTTGGGCTTTTCTATCTATAGAATCACATCATCTTCAAGCAGTGAGAATTTTACTTCTTCCTTTCCAGTTTGGATTCCTTTTATTTCTTTTTCTTGACTAATAGTTCTGGCTAAAGCTTGCAGTTCTATGTTGAACAAGAATGGCAAGAGTGGTCACCCTTGTCTTGTTCCCGCTCTCAGAGGAATGGGCTTCAGTTTTTCACTGTTAAGTATGATGTTAACTGTGAGTGTGTCATATATGGCCTTTATTATGTTGAGGTATCTTCTTTCTATACCCATTTTCTTGACAGTTTTTATCATAAATGGATGTTGGATCTTGTCAAACGCTTTCTCTGCATCTATTGAAACAATCACGTGATTTTTTTATCCCTCGTTTTCTTAAGGTGATGTATCACATTGATTGATTTGCAGATGTTGAACCATGCCTGTGTCCCTGGAATAAATCCCACTTGATCATGGTGTATGATCCTTTAAATGTATTGTTGTATTTGATTTGTTAATATTTTGTTGAGGATTTTTGCATCTATGTTCATCAGTGATGTTGGCCTGTGATTTTCCCTTTTTGTGTTGTCCTTGTCTGGTTTTGGTATCAGGGTGATGCTGGCCTGGTAAAATGAGTTGGAAAGCATCCCATCCTCTTCAATTTTTCAGAATAATTTGAGAAGGATTCCTGTCCTATTTTAATTCCTATTAAATCTTCTTTGAATGTTTGGTAGAATTTATCAGAGAAGCTGCCTGGTCCTGGACTTTTGGTTTGGGGGAGCTTTCTGATTACTGTTTCAATCTCTTTGCTTGTGATTTGTCTATTCAGATTCTCTATGTCTTCTTGATTCAGTTTTGGGAAGTTGTATGATTCTAAGAATTTATCCATTTCTTCCAGGTTATCGAGTTTGTTGGCATATAGCTTTTCATAGCATTCTCTCATAACCCTTCCTATTTCTGTGGTGTCATTGTAATTTCTCCTCATTTATTTGATTTTATTTATTTGAGTCTTCTCTCTTTTTTCCTTAGTCTGGATAAGGGTTTGTCAATTTTTTTTTATCTTCTCAAAGAACCAGCTCTTAGTTTCATTGATCCTTTCTATTGTTTTTTTAAGTCTCTATTTCATTTATTTTGGCTCTGATTTTTATTATTTCCTTCCTTCTACTGACTTTGGGCTTTGTTTGTTCTTCCTTTAGGTATAGGGTAAGCTTGTTTATTTGAGTTTTTTTTTTTTTCTTGAGGTAGGCCTCTATTGTTATAAGTTTCCCTCTTAGTATCACTTTTATTTATTTATTTATTTATTTATTTGAGGAAGATTAGCCCTGCACTATCATCCACCACCAATCCCCCTCTTTTTGCTGAGGAAGATTGGCCCTGAGCTAACATCTGTGCCCATCTTCCTCTACTGTATATCTGGGATGCCTGCCACACATGGCTTGATAAGCGGTGTGTAGATCCATGCCCAGGATCTGAACTGGGGAACCTTGGGCTGCCAAAGCAGACTGCATAAACTCAACCATTATGCCACTGGCCTGGCCCCCTCTTACTACCACTTTTGTTGCATCCCATAGGTTTTAGTATGTTGTTTTTTCATTTTCATTTGTCTCCAGGTATTTTTTATTTCTTCATTGATCCAATAGTTGTTCAGTAGCATGTTGTTTAGTCTCCATATATTTGTGACTTTCTCAGCCTTTTTCTTGTAGTTGATTTCTAGTTTCATAGTTGATTCCTATGGTCAGAAAGATGCTTGATATGATTTAAATCTCCTTAAATTTATAGAGGCTTGCCTTGTTTCTCAACATATGGTCTATCTTTCAGAGTGTTCTATGTGCAGTTGAGAAGAATGTGTATTTTGCAGTTTTTGGATGGAATGCTCTATACACACCTATCAAGTCCATCTGGTCTAGTCTTTCGTTTAAAGTCACTGTTTCCTTTTTGACTTTCTGTCTGGATGATCTATCCATTGACATAAGTGGAGTGTTAAGGTCCCCCACTATTATTGTGTTGCTGTCAATTTCTCCCTTTAGTTATGTTAATAGTTGTTTTATATACTTTGATGCTTCTGTGTTAGGTGCGTATATATTAATAAGTTTTATGTCTTCCTGGTGGAATGTCCCTTTTATCATTATATAATGCCCCTCTTTGTCTCTCATTATCTTTTTTATCTTGAACTCTGCTTTGTCTGAGGTAAGTATGGCTACATCTGCTTTCTTTTGCTTGCCATTTGCTTCTGATATCATCTTCCATCCCTTCACTCTGAGCCTATCTTTGCCTTTAGAGCTGAGATATGTTTCCTGAAGGCAGTATATTGTTGGGTCTTGTTTTTTAATTCATCCAGCCACTCTGTGTCTTTTGATTGGAGAATTCAATCCATTTATATTTAGAGTGATTATTGATATATGAGGGCTTCATACTGCCATTTAATCTTCTGTTTTCAGGTTGTTCTATATTTCCTTTGTTTCTTTTTCCTTGTATTTCTGTCTGTCACTTCATTTTGGTGGTTTTCTGTGATTGTTTTCTCAGTTTTCTCTTTATTTATGATTTGTGACTCAGCTCTGATTTTTTGTTTTGTGGTTACCATTAGGTATGAATAAAAGATCTCATAGATGAGATAGTCCTTTTTCTGATAGCCTCTTATTTCCTTTAGCCTATGCGGGTTCCATCCTTTTCCTCTTCCACTCCTATTTTTTTTTATCACAAGTTATTCTTTTTTGGGTTGTGAGTTTGTGACCAAAGTGAAGTCTTTATAGTTATTTTTGATGCTTTCTTTTCCTTTATCCTTTATGTTATATTTAAGTGTTTGCTAATCTATTTTGATACAGAGTAGCAATTTTCTGATTTTGTCTGTCTACTTATCTCCTCGCTCAAACTTTTGTAAACCTTTGCCTTTGTGTTTCAGGTAGGGAGGGCTACCTTCAACATTTCTTGTAGGGCAGGTCTAGTGGCAATGAATTCCATCAGCTTTTATTTGTCTAGGAAAGCTTTTATCTCTCTGAAGGATAATTTTGCTGGATAGAGTATTCTTGGCTGATAGTTTTTGTCTTTCAGTATTTTCAATATATCATTCCATTCTCTCCTAGCCTGTAAGGTTTCTGCTGAGAAATCTGCTGAAAGACTGATGGGGGTTCCTTTGTAGATTACTTTCTTCTCTCTTATTGCCCTTAATATTTTTCCTTTGTCATTGACTTTTGCCAGTTTTAATATTATATGCCTTGGAGAAGGTCTTTTTGGGTTAATATAATTAGGAGTTCTATTAGCTTCATGTGCTACTTGAATGTCCAGTTTCTTCCCCAGGTTTGGGAAGTTTTCAGCTATTATTTCTTTGAACAAGCTCTCTGCTCCTTTCTCCCTCTCTCCTCCCTCTGGGATGCCTGTAATCCTTATGTTACTTTTCCTAGTTGAGTTGGGTACTTCTTAAAGAATTTCTTCATTTTTAAAAAATCTGAGTTCTCTCTTGTCTTCCACCTGAATCATTTCTATTTTCTGTCTTTGAGCTCACTAATTCTTTCCTCTATAAGATCTACTCTATTTTTAATGCTTTCTACATTGTTTTTTAATCTCTTTAATTGTGTTCTTCATATCCAGAATTTCTGTGGTTTCTTTTTTAATAGAGCTTCAATATCTTTGGTGAAGTATTCCTTCTGTTCATTAATTTTATTCCTGAGCTCATTGAACTGTCTTTCTGAGTTTTCTTATAACTCATTGAGTTTCTTTATGACAGCTATTTTGAATTCTCTGTCAGTTAGATTGTAATCTTCTGTGACTTTCAGGTTTGGTTTCTGGAGAGTTGTCATTTTCCCTCTGTTCAGCTGTGTTACTGTAGTTCTCCATGGTGTTTGGTTAATTGATCCTCTGCCAGTGCATTTGTTACAGTAATCACCTTTTCTTATTTGGGTATGGCTTCGCTTGCTTTGGTTCTGGTTGCCTGGGTCTTGTGTTCCTCCATTGGCTCTCCACAGGCTCTCATGCTGCTGCCTCATGCATCACCTGTGCTGATGCTCCCCAGTTGTCTGAGGGTGTTGGTTGCATTGCTGCCAGGGGTGTGCGGCTCAAAGGTGTTGCTGTTGCTGGAGGGGGCCTGAGGATTTGTATGCAGCCCCTGCTGCTGGTGGAGTTGGTGTCAAGGTACCACCACTGGGGGCTTGGTGGTCCCGCCCGTTCTGCTCACAGTTGTGTGGGTCAGGCCACCACCACTGCCACTGGTTACATTGATCATTGTGTTGTGGGGCTGCCACCAGGCCACTGCCACCATTCTGCAGACATTCACACATTTGGGGCTGGGCCATGCTCACCTCCACTCACAGTCATGTGGGCCACTGCATGAGGATCTGAACCCTGGATCGCTGCCACTGGGGGAGGAGGAGGAGGCTGCTCCTCTGTTCCACTGCTTTCTGGGGGTCCAGTCCACCCACCTTAAGATGAATAGCTCCCTGGATCTCTTAGGTATCCTGTTATGCTGTGTAGGGAATCCTCTGTTGGTCAATGGATGTGTGTTTGGTTGGAATTTAGCGAGGAGAGACAAAGAGAAACACTCACTCTGCCATGATGCTGACATCCACCATGATACCCATTTTCTTGCTGACTTTCATCTGACAGCCATTCCCAGCTTCCAAAGGCCACCCACATTCCTTGGCTCCTGGCCCCTTTCTTCATCTTCAAAGTCAGTGGCTGGCAGATTGAGTCTCTTTCATGTTCCAAATCCTTCCCTCTTCTTCTTCCATCTCATTTCTCTAACCCATCCAAGAAAGAGTCTCTGCTTTTAAGGACTCATGTGATTAGTTTGGGCCAGTGAACTATCCAGGATACTCTCACTATCTCTGGATCCATATCCTTAATCACACCTGCAAAGTCCTTTTTGTCATGTTAGGTAACATATCCACAGGTTCCTGGGATTATGGCATGGACATCTTTAGGGGGCCATTATTCTGGCTAATACACATGGTAAGTTCCTTTGTTATATTGTAGATGGAAGCTGAGGTCAGAGGGCGTTGATTGGACTGGAAGTCCATGATAACACAGGCTAAACCAAGCATCACGCTAACCTAGATCATACACTTCTCAACCTGGGCTATACCTTCAGCCCATATATGATCCTTGTGTAAAAATCAGTCACCTTTGAAAGTCACGACAACTATGTTTTTTGTCCAGTTCCCCAAATTTTTTTATTAAGCTACATATATTTAGAAGGTTTTTAATTGTAATACAAGAAAAGATGCAAGTTGGGTCCAGCCTGGTGACATCGTGGTTAAGTTTGTGCCCTCCACTTTGGTGGCCTGGGATTCGCAGGTTCACATCCAGGCATAGACCTATACACCACTCATCAAGCCGTGCTGTGGTGGCATCCCACATATGAAATAGATGTTAGCTCAGCAACAATCTTCCTCACCAAAAAAAAAAAAAGAAAGAAAATATACAAGTTAGGAAATATATATTTTTAGAAGAAAAAGCTTAAAAAATAAATAGCTGTGGTCAAAAAAGAGAAAGCCCAATTAGTATTTTTATCAGGCCTTCTTTCTGTAAGATTTCATAATTTTTTGCTGACAGTTCACAATAGTTTTCCAAGGAAATCACATTTTCCTACAACATCCTCTCTAAATGTCCTGAGTTGGCTGGGTTGAGATAATTCAAAAGTCCCCAGTCGCTATCACACCGGAATATCACATTTTGCTTTATCTCCTCTGCTGTAGATGCTGAAGATGACACATTTTAAAATATGCAGCTACATGGAAGGCTTGTCAAGAGGAAGTGGGGTAGGGAACATTCGCGTTTATTTTATTACTTTTCAGAGTAGCTACTGCTGATGCTTTCTGCTCTCTAGGAAAATGAGAAGCCCAGATTACATTAGGTAATTGCAACATGCAGAAACCAAGCAGGATATGCACACAGAGGCTGCCAGAGCAACTATGATCAAGTTATCTATGACGAGCAAGTCGAAAGGAAAAACACAAAGCAAAGTGGAAGACCAAAGCTGAGCGAGATAGCATCTCTCATGGAAAGCTAGTAAGGAGGAAAGCACGTGGGAACGGGAGGTGTTGCCAGAAGATAAGATAAGAGGCTTTGCACATTGTGGGACAGTCTGGGGCTCTCTCGAAGACCTTTATCAAAATGAACAGTGTCTCATCAGGCTTGGCAGGAGCTGGAATGGAATGCCGCAGTGCACGCCTTGCTGTGGGGACTCACACATGAGAGTGCTTTGTGCTGCGCTCTTTGCTGTGCATTTTTATCCCACCTGCCAGAACTTTGCACTAGTGCTTTCTCTTTTTCTTCAGTGGGAGAGCCATGATGGGCAGTTGATAGAAACGTGGGGCTGAATTTACATAGTCATTCAGTGACTGTCACGCACCTTGATGCTTATGGGTACAATTAAGAGAGTCTCTAATTTGAATAAAAATCCGTTCTTTTCGTTTGGTGTCATATACGATATTGCTGCAAACTCATCTACATGGCCTATTATAATGCACACTTTTATACTCCTGTAGCCCTCACCTAATCAGTCCCCCCAGCTAATCAGCTCAAATACCGTCACAAGTGGCAGAATGCAGGCAATTATCCTTAATTCAACTTCTAAACATGGAGGTGAAAGATCACATTTAACCTAACAGACTTATCAGGAATTCATGAATTGATAATCATGATTAATGAGAAATCACAGAGCAAAATTTGTTTTAATTTACCTGTGCATGTAACTCGTGTTACAGAGAAACGTGAACTTTCATCCAGAGCAAACAAAGAATGTCCAGACCGTCAAATGGATTTGAACCCCAGGGTAAAAAATGTGCATTCACTATTTCAAGGATAATCTTAAATGACAGAAATCGGTGTGGCTAAGCAGGGATTATAGCTTTGAAAATATCCCGACCTTGTGTCCCTGAAAGAGAAATAATTACTCAGAAATGGAATCTCTAGTTATCACCAATAAAAGTCCGAAGGGGGCATTTGCTGTGAATGGGACGAGTTGAACTGCTTGTCTCTGCAGATCCTCAGATTTCTACAGGACTGTGCTGTTTTTGAAAAGTGGTCTTTGAAGATAGGGCACAACAGTTTGTATTCCCCTAAATATTGACCACTTGCTTATAAGAGACTCAGAATACTGACCTATAATTCATTCATTCATTGAAATTATATTTGTTGAACAAATACTATAGGGTAGAACCTATGCTAAGTATTGAAGATAAGAATGATGAATAAAAGAAGTCTCATCTTTGAGGAACTTGCAGTCCAGAGGGGAAGATAATACAAGGAAACTGAAATAAATGATGTAACAGGGTGAGACGGTGAGAAAAACGGTGATGGATGTCTTATTTTGTTACTGTTTCGCTATGATGAGTTCACCAGGGAAGAGTGAAACACGTCTTAGCACACTGCTGGTATTATGTCTCTGAAAGGCTTGAATTTTCCTTCCAGACCTTCCTCGTGGGGAGTCAACATCTTTCATGTTCGTTGCAGGAAGGAAAGGGGTGAAACCGGATTATGGCAGCAGTGGGAGAGTTGGAGCTGGTGTTCCAGGTTAAAGTGGGGGCCTGGCCTAATCCCAGGAGGCAGCTTCCCAAAAACTGAAGGAGGATGGTGGTTTGGAGGCCCTCGACAGAAGCAGAGATGTACCCTCCTTATATGCAGAACCCAGAATCAGGAGGGAGGGACGGCCCAGATAGCAGGATGGCTGTGGCACACTTATGGAAATTGGAAATGTAGGTGCTGTGGTTAGGGTCTCTGTCACCGAGTCTTTAGTCCATGCAGAGGACGCACACGAGGCACATATCTGAGCCCACCCCTCTCACCCCGCAGCATTGCAGCAATGCACACAGACAGCAGAGGACACATACTGGGAGAGCAACTATGATGATGTTGACCCCATTCTCTGGGAACCACTCCAGCCAGAAATCCTATGCATTCCTGCGCGGGTTGGAGAACTCCCCAAACGTGCCTGGGATTGAATTCTTGCCTGAGGAATCTAACGTTGGAGAGCAAATTCGAACCAGGTGTTGCAAACTAAATGCCTACAGGTACTACAGGTACTAAAAGGGGGCCAGTGATGGAGTTGACCCAGTCTGATGAAGGTAAACTGGAAACTACCTGCCTTTTACAGAGAGCAACTGCTACCAACTCCGACTGGTGACGGCCATACAGGAACGCTGGTGGAGTGGAGGGAAAGCTTTGATTTTTCCAATTTACTTTCAAGAGGAGATGAATTATTACATAAAACTTTCTGAATTTTAAATGCTGGCAACCAATTCAAATTTTAAAATATTGTGAAGACCAAACAAAATTTCCATATCCGATCCATAAACTGGTAATTTGCAACTTCTGGGCCATAAGGAGGACAAAAACAAAACAAAAAGAGTGGAAAGTAGCGCGGAGTGGGTAGAGAAGTTGGATTTTGAGATGGGAATAGAACGGATGGGGCCCCTGGTAAGATGTGAGATATTAGAAACAACTGAAAAGATGAAGCACCAGAACTCTTGTTTTATTTTTCATTCAACCAATATTTATCGAATACCCCCCATATGTCAGGCACGGTGATAAAAGTTGGTACAGGCCTGAGGGGAAAAAATGGTCTCTGCACTCAAAAAAACTTACAGCCTAGTGGTTAGACACCTGAAAGATTAAAAATACCCGCCAGAAAAAATTCACAGGGTAAAGGAGAGCATTCAAAGCAGGAAGGCCCGGGGTGAGCATGAATAAGTGCCCTTGCAGAGCCCAAGAAAGTCTGCATGCCTGGATGACAGAGTTCAAGGGCACAGTGGTGAGAGGAGGCTGGAGGTGTTGGCAGAGGCCAGAGCTGGAGGGCCCCAGATAGAGGCCCTGCAAAGGAGTTTATACCGATCCTAAAGGTGATGGAAAGGGAATGGAGGACTTTGAGCAATAGTACCATGACTATTTGTTTGAATGTTTGTAGGTCGCTTCAGGTTAGAGAATAGGACAGAGAAGGGAAGACGAGGTATGGGGCAGCGCTCTGGCTCAGGTGACCAAGAGGCCAGGGAAAGCAGACAGAGTTGACCCGAGAGAAGCGACTGGATTCACAAAGCATTTAGGAGATGGAGGGAAGAGGAAAAGCAATTGATAAGCAGAGAATAAAGGAGATGGAGGATTCAAAGGTAACCTCCCCAAGTTTCTGACTTGGGCACTGGGTGAATGATGGTGCCATTCCCCGAGACAGTAAACTCTGGTCCAAAAAAAATTGGATTTAGGGGAAAAGTTGATTTGTTCTTTTTTAGCATGTTAAATTGATGATGTCAGAGAGACATCCAAGTGGAGATGTCCAACAGGCAATTGGATTTATGGGCGATGAACTGAAGAGGAGGGTATGCACTCGAGATTAGCTTTGGTGCCATCAGCTTGCAGCTGGTACCAAAGTGGGGGGAGAGGACATCGTCCATACAGAGTTTAGAGGAAGAAGATCAGACAGCCAAGAGAGGTTCCCTTGGGACACTGACTTGTAGGGAATGAGTAGAAAGAGTAAGATCGTAAAGATGTGAGAAGAAGCAGTCAGAGAGGTGAAAGAAGAACAGATGATTGCAGCTAGAAGTCAGGAGAAGATCATTTTTGGAACAAGAGAGCAAGGCAAGAACTGGAAAATATCCTCGAGATTTCACATGTGTAGGACCTTGGGAATTTGGGCAGACGTTTCAGTGGCCTGGAAGCCAAAAGGTAAGGTACAGCCTTCTCCTTAGTGAAGAAATGGGAACAGCAAATGTGGACAGTTCTTTAAAAAGGCTGGTTGTGAACAAGACGGGTGAGGTTGCTTGGGCCTTGACTGAAAGGTGGCATGGAATTAAAGAAGGAGGTGTGTGTGTGTGAGTGTGTGTGCAGCAGACAGTGAGAAAGGATCACTGTCCCCCATCTGCCTCCTCTGTTCCCTGACGTCCTACATCCTGGGAGCCATTTACTCCTTCGCACCCAGTTAGAGAGCACGAGTTCTGCAGAACTCTACCTACCACTTACCTCTCAGTGTGAAAGTGTGTTCTCAATGCAATTGGTAATAGATAGAAAGGATTACAGATAACAAGGTCATGAAGGGGAGAGTAAAGAGGAATTAGTGTGGACAAAACACCGTGCCCACTCAGAATTTTCCCTTGCAGCTGATGGTGACCACAGGGTTTAGTCATATTTGCAGAGCAGTTAAATTGAACTTCTCAGACCTGTCCTGGGACTTAATCTGGACCCTGAGTCACTCCTAAATTAGGAGAGTTTTCAGGAAGAATGTATTTTCAGTGTCTTTAAGATAACGTAATCTTGCTTTTTTTTTTTTGCTTAAATATTGCACATAATATAGCCTTTTTCATACAGTGTGGTTTCTTTGAGATCTTTTGAAAGACTCCAGCTGTATAGAAATACCTCATTAGTGACAAAGACAAAGCCAGCTTCTTCGCTTTGTCTGATCTCACAATGGAGGACTCATCCCACACTGGTGCCTAGTGTGCTCACAACAGACTGTGCAAGCTGGGCGTTTCGTCACCCTCTTTTAAACATCCCCCTCTTCCTAGCATTTGTCCAGGTGCTTGGATTTCCTTCCAAAGTCACAAAATACGATATGAGTTGAACATCTGGCTCATAAAAGTCCTTTTGAAGACAGAACAGAATGCCTCTCCGGTCAAAGAAAGCTACAGAAGAAAGCCAGGCCGGAGGATCCCTACCAGACGCACTCGCAGGCTCATCTTGTTCATCACAAACTGGCAAGTTATCGTCCTTCCCAGCTACTCAGCTGTCTGGAATTGTCATCAGGAAGTAGTCACAATCCCAGCGTTCACCCAGAGGAAAGAAGGAGCGAATTTCCTCATGCCCTAAGCAGGCGGTCCAGAGAGGAGTGACAAGGACGTCACGCAAACTGTACAGCTGGGTTCCCGTGAAGTCACTATTGACACAATAACCATCTAAAAGATGAAAGTGCTTAATAACAAAAACATAAAGCTCAGGAAGCAAGAAGGGAAGTGTTGAAGGCTGCCATATGGAAGAACGATGAGAAAAAAAAATCTGTATTTGATAAACCCTGTATGACTTGTTGAACTTGACGCTAGGATACCATAAAAGTTTCTGCTATTCACTTCACATTGCATGTAGGGCCAATGGATTTTGTTGGGCCATCCATGTATCAGCCCACATGCAAGTCCTCCAAGGGCAGGAATCCTGTCTGTCTTCATCAGTGTGGGTCTCTTTTGCCTGGTACAAGGCCGTGTACCACTTGAGCTCTAAATAATTTGTTGAAAGCATTAAAGACCAAATTACCTAGCCTAAAGCATTCCATAAACAGCCTATGAAAGAGTTGCCAAAATCACGTATTTGAAATATGATATTACTAAGATTTGACCCCCAAATAGATTGCTTATTAAACGAATATTTTTTCCTTGACTTTGTCCATGTTTTAATGGACACACCCAATTTACCTCATGGATCTTCTGTTCCAACAGGAAAGAAACAGAAGGATCTTTTCCCATAGGTAAGGCTTTCCAGAAGGATGTATTACCTCCAGAATTATTTACTAAATCTCTACCCTGTTCGGTTCAAATCCTGGACACCCAATTTAGCCTGAAAAGAAAAACTGTTATCTCAATAATAAAGGGGCAAAAACAAACCCAAGCCCCTATTTCCCAATAAACCTCCAAGTTGTGTGACAAACAGGTATCTAACCAGCACAGAGCCTGAGAAAAATCTGATAGCATCACCTCCAGAACAAGCTGGTCTCAGGGGAGGACAATTATCAAGTGACCAGCCTTTACTTCTCTGTTATTTATTGCAACCAGGTACAAAGGCACCTCTGAGATGCCCTGACGCTTCCTGGGTGCCCGCCCGCAGCCTGTGACTCCGCCCTCTGAGGTTGAAAGAGGTGCTAACATCCACAGAGCAACATCTGCTCTGCTTTGGCAACTTCACAGACACCACAAAGCACAGATTGCTGGCTTCTCTCTTTCTCTCTTTCCTCCTTCCCTTCCTCCCTCCCTCCTTTCTTCCTTTCTTTCTGTTTATTGTGATAGTTCAAGGCCTAAAACTACACAGGAAGCAGAGGACATATGCAAAAAAAAAAAAAGATCATTTGAGAAGAGTTTAATAAAAGGGCTATTGACAAGGAGCAAAAACACACAAGCAGTGCAGCACCCGGTACCCAGGCCAGCATCCATGGGCCTCAGCACCCAGGCCTGAAGGGCAGGGGAGGGAGGGATGAGCGAGGCAGGGTGGGCTGTGTGGAGGGGGCCTCCTGACGGGACTCTAGACCTGTCAGTTTTCAGGGACCCCACAAGGAGGCAGCCAGCGGAATAAATCCCTGCTTCCTCCAGTCTCCTTCCAGGACTTCCTGTTGACATAACCCAACAGGAAGCCTCAAGGCAAAGGAGCCTGTTAACACGTTCAGTGCAGGGCACACCCCTGAGGCACAGAGCGGGGCAGAAAGGGGTAGAGAGTGGGTCCAGAGGGGAAAACAGAAGACATCCAGCATAGCACTACATCCATTTCCAGCTTAATGGTATAACTAAGATGTCTTTGAGCCCATTTTTTCCCTCCCTCAATTAGATTTCAAGGAATCTTATTCTTCTCTCTGCTGACTATATGGCCTGTTTTATTTTAATTTCATAGACTTTGATTGCCTACTTTCCAAACTCCATGATTATTTCAAAAGTCACAAACCAATGTGATCATTTGGAAAACCAGTCTGGTATTTAATATCAGACAGACAATGATGGGTATTCAAATATTCACTGGCGAGAATTTAAATGTCTTAGGGTTCACTTCAACACACACACACACACACTCTTTCTGGAGCCTACACTAAAAGAGGAATAACGAAAATCCCAGGCAGAAGCCTAAAATGCTAGTTCTCTTAAAGTTAACCACATAATCAACTTTGGGCTAAATTTCATCCAGAGCAGCTTAGACGCTTTCTGCGACAGGGGCTTGAATCTGGAATGACACGTGGAATTCCAACTTGGCAACCATGGAGAACATTTTACCTGCTAAATCTTTCCATTGGCCGCCTCTCTTCCCCGCTGCAATACCGTCGACGGGCAGAGATTCCACTCCCCTCACCGACCTCAGCCTCACGTTCCCATCACAGAATTCCACCCAGTTTGGGTTTCCTATGAGAACCATCAGCCCGTGATATCCAGCCAGAGAATCATAAGGACTGGTTTTCAAACACAAAATTACTTCAAGTCACACACGGGTCACTTTTCAAGCATGCATCAGTTTATCTGAGTGGATTTTCAATCAAAACACCATGGCCCTCAGGCTGGCTATTTTCGATACTCCATTCTCCAAGTGGAAAAATAATCATGGCAGATCAAACCACCTGGCCAGACACAACCCCGTAGCAGTCCGGTCCACGCAGCCCGCCGCCCTGATCAAAGGCAGCTGCCAGCCGATGCCTCGGAGGAGGAAACGCAAATACACGCAGACACTTGAGGAGCAGACGTCTGACATTATCTCTTAATTTTTTCCACATATCTATACTCAAACCAGAGTTTCCGCAAAGTAATTTGAGAACTATCTAGTCCACAGCAATACCAGGAAAAGTGAGTCATGGGCTTCATAACACAGATACATATATTACCCGCTGCAGGCTCTGGCTACCTTGTCCTTGCAGTTAAAGTCACTTTAGACAACTCCATGTTTGGTCAAGAATCCCTTTGTGATAAGGAGTCTAAACATCTGCTGCGATTCTGCTTTTTTCTCGTTGAATAGTGTGTGTCGTGTTAAACATCCCTTGACATCTACTCGTGCTCGCTAAGTCGTGCAGCAAACTTTGGTCAGAAGCAGTAAAATTCTGACCTGCTAGTACACTAGCTTAATTCTCAAGGCATTTTGTTCTTTGTCTATTCATTTGATCTTGTTATTAGGTAATTCAATAGCAAGCATTTTTGGGTCTCACCATGTGCGGCATGATGTGATAAAAAGAAAATGAACCTGGGGGAGGGTGCCGACAGGAACCCATCAGTCCAGACAAACAGCCAGCCTGGGAGACCCCCACAGGGAGGGAGCTGGTGAATTTAATATCCGACTTCACTCCCCTCCTTCCCTCCACGTGGCTCAAACCCATTTTCTCCTCTTATCAGCTGTGTGGTCTTGGGCACATTTATTAGCCTCTCTTAACCTTAAAATTTTTTTTGCAAATTTGAAATGGTAATAAAAACCTATTCCACTGAATTGCTGTAATGATCAAATGAAAATGTAAATCCCCTAGGATGTCACCTATAATACTTATTAAATAAACATTCGCTCCCATCCCTCTTCATTCCACTCCCCGCTTCACTGAGCCAGGTAAAAGCGGCGCTTATGAACGAGCTGGGAATCAGAGAATTTGTCCTTCAAAAGGATCATAGAGGTCGAATCTCCTCCCTTCCAAATGGGAATACTCTCCAGCATCCCGTCTTTGCTTCCAATATGCGGAATTCATTTTCAAAATAAAGTCACTCATTCTGCTCTTACATAACTTAAATTGTTAAAAAGTTAATTCTCATTTTTAACAGAAATCTATCTTCAGGAAACTTCTCTTCCTTGGTTATACATACAATGTCTAACTCTGCTGTGATATAGAAATCTGTCTGAGGTCAGAGCTGAGAAGATGTGGGCTTAGGCCTCATTTGGACACTGGGTAGCTTTGCGGCCCTGAATAAACAAATCAATTTCCCTGAACCTTAGTTGATGTAGGAAATGAGGACAATGGCCCCTGCCCACTCTCCTTTCCAAGGATCCTTGGGGACACTACTCGACTGCTGTGTCACACTCCTCCTCGCTGGCCATCCTTCAATGTTTCCCTCATGACAGCACGCTCGCTTCTTTTAGCAGTTTCTCATTTGAAAATTTTAAAGGACAAGGGAATACTTTATAACAGGAACTGCTGAAAAAATGCCTAAGAAGTAGAAGCAGTGGGTAAGGGCCTTCCAGACGGTGGGCCGCATAGACAAAGCTGTGAATATGGGAAGAAGTGCTCAGGACACTGAGGGGATGGTCCCAATGTTACTAAGAAATAATACGTCCTACTCAGAGCGTGGCTGATTTAGGGACGGTATTGGGGTCCAGCTAAAGAGTTTAAATGAGATACAATAGAAAATAGGGAAGTTTCATAGGTTTTCAAGCCAGAGAAGGAACATAATCAAAGTGTCATTTAAGGAGAAGAATCTGGCCCAAGAGTATGGTGAGGATGGGAGCTGTGAAAGCTTATTGTCAGGGATGGCTCATACAAACTGGGCAGTAATACACGCACGAGCTGGTAGGAGCCTGCGCTGGGATGGGGTTGTGAGGTAAGCAGACTAATGCACACAGGCGACAGCTCGGGGAACGTCTGACAGGATGCGAGAACTCCCTAGATGGAGGAGAAAGCAGGAGGATGCATGACCGTAGACTCGGAGATTTCACATCCACACACCTGGGAGGATGTGGGGACTTTGACCAGAGGCAGGAAAGTTGGGAGAGAAAGGGTTTTGTGGAGTCCAGACCAGGGATACCAATTTCAGAGTCACTCATGCAGGATAAGAGACAGGCTGGAGGGAAAGGCACGGTTGGTGGTGCTCTCCAGGGAGTGCACACATGGGAGCAGAGGGCCCAGCCTGGCTCCTGTGCTCCCACCAATGTGGTTTATTTTGGTTTATTTGCTGTCTCAGAGTCGTAGTACTTTTTCTGTATTTCCATCATTTTCCTCATACAGTTTATGAGTCTACGGGATATTGGAGTTATTTACATACATCTTGTTCTCCCTGCCAGATTGCAAGCTCTTGGAGAGCAAGGGTCACATCTGACTTTTCTTGGTATCCTCCAGCGTGTCTAGAAAAGTGCTTACACACAGTAGGTGCAGATTCAAACTCTGAGTAAATGAATGGGCTATGTGCAAATGTGGTCCAGGAGCCAGAACTGGCTACATGCTTGATGAGATCTTTTACTAAAAATGCAAACCAGGCAAGACAGCATTGTCATTTTGGTTTGAAACCTGCCACGTCTACTCCAGGCACACAGCAATGAGAGACAACATATGAAAATAATATCGAAAAGACATAGCTCAAAATCAAAAACAAAAATTTTCTTGGATAAGAAATGAAACAGTATTTCAGAGGAGTAAGCCAGGAGCCACGCTCTGGGTGCACAAGCAGCCAGAGGCAGCCAAAGGTCACCCCTTGTACTGTAAGGGGACTGAAAGGTCCACCTGAGGCAGAGATAAGCCAGAGTTCCTTTATGTACCACAGCATAACCAGCCCCCCAAAGCTGAGTGGTATAAGCAACAACCATTTCATGATGCTCGTGGGTTCTGTGGGCCGGGAATTCAGAAAGGGCTAAGGAGAGACAGCTCTTCTCTGCTCCACAGTATCTGGGGCCCCAGCTGGGACAACTCACAGGACAGGGAGTGACTTGATGGTTAGTGGCCTGAACAGCTGGGGCTGGAAATCCGTTTCCAAGAAAGGCTTCTTGACTCATATCTGGAGCCTGAGCTGGGATGAATGAAGACAGGCTCAGCTGGGGCTGTAAATCTCACCAGAAAGTAGGGAAATTCAGAGAGAAATGAGAAAAGATATACAAAATAACAAGTGTTAGTAAGAATGTAGGAAAATAGGATACACCACTGGTGGGAATATAAATTAGTCCAACCTCTTCAAATTTGGGCATATCTAGTGTAATTGAAAATTCAGGTCCCTGAGAACCCAGCAATTCCATTTCTAGATAAAAATCATAGAACTTTTCCTCGTTTACAAGGACATTTACTGTATTCATTAGATGTTGTTTCATAACAAACAGCCACAGCATTTCAATGGCATTCAAGAAGAAACATTTATTGAGCTCGTGCATCTGTAGGTTGGCTGGAGGTTAGCTGAGCTGGGTGGCTCTGTTGAGGTCAACTGGAGTGGTTCACACCCAAGTGAGGGTCAGCTGATACCGGCTGGACTCATCCAGGCAGGCCAGCTCTGACCCACTTGGATCACACTCCTCCGAGGTCTAATGAGTAGTCTAGTCAGAGACTCAAGAGCACCAGCCCAATCATGCAGGTGTTTCTAAGCCTGTGGTCACGTGATGCCTGCTAACATTCCACTGGCCAAGGCAAGTCACGGGGCCAAACAGAAACACATACTCTAGTGGGAGTAACTGCAAAGTCACCTGACACAGGAGACGGTTACAGGGATCAGTGAAGAATTGAGTTTACGAATGCAACTTACCCTATTCACTGCAAAATTGTAGTAAGATGAAAAGAATCTAGATATTCATCAAAAAAGAGAATGGGTAAATGGATCGTGGTGTTTTCAACCATCAGGGCACTACACAGCAGTGACAATGAATGAACCAGAATCACCTGCATCAAGATGTATAAACATCAAAAACAAAATGTAGATTGAATAAAGCAAGTTGCAGAAGGAAATGTAGAGTGTAAAACCATTTATGACAGATTTTAATTGTTTCAGACTCTAGGACCGATTGTTTATGGATATATAGAGACATAGTGAGAGTATAAAACATGGATAAGGGAAATCAGCTTAAACCTCAGGATAGTGATTACCTCTGGAGAAAAAGAGAGAGAAAACGGGATCATGGAGGGAGACAAAGTAGTTTTCAGCAGTATCTGTGACGTTATGTTTCCTAGTATAAAAGATACGAAGCAAATTTGGGGAAATATTCACATCTGTTCCGTCTGCGTGAGGGATGACATAGACGTTTCTCATATCAGTCGGGAGCTTTTGTGAGGAAAGGGTTACAAAGGGCCCAGGCGAGTGGTTTTTGGTGCTGGGATAGAAACGACTGTCTGCAACAGAACAGCAGGAGATTCTGCCCCTTCTCCCGGCCTGCCCCACCCCCTGCCAACATTTTGAAATTGCTCCAGATATGGATGCAATGCAAATTAGACCAAAAAAGATCACCAAGAAAGAGCAAACTCCATTCTTCTCACTCTGCTCACTTCTGGGCTTTGGCTTTAAATCCCAGACACACTGCTGCTCATTTTTGTGCCACGATTGGCTGCTTCAGGAGTCAACAAGTCGAGGTCCTGGGACGCAGGCCCAGGTGCCTTGAGGAGAGGAGGCAGCTGAGAGGAACTATTGCACTCACCTGTTTTTTTTTTTGTAATTAAACTTTTATCAGAACACCTCTGAGTCTCTTTCCATCCCTAGGGAAATGAAGAGGACTGTTATGGAAAGAAGATGACACCCAAATTTTGTTAGCAAATACTAGGAAAATTTTAAATCATGGCAAGGAAAAGCTGCCAGATGGCCTGGAAGTGCATAGCCGTGTTGATGTGGGCTGGGAGGTAGGATGACACCAAAACTCTTCGCTTTAAACATATGAGTAAAGCAAGAGCCAGAAAAAGAATGTTGATTTTTTAAGTAATATACGGTTTGATACATTTTTTCCCCAGCAGAGTTAAATTTACTGTCATTTTATTTTCACTGTGATATTTCACTCCAAAGATGTCGGTTTGAAATTGAAATGTACATGCATATGAAAAAGCATATAAAATGTGTACAAGCATAACGTAGCCTTCTAGATGGTCTTTGCTGGTGATCCATGGATGGCCTTATTAGTATGTATTAACAGTAAACAGATGACATATCTATGAAATAGCTGCCTAATTGAAGAAAATAGGATTGTTGGATGCAAGGCCACGGAGGGGCTAGCCGGCATATTTTCCAGGGGCACTCAGCCTGAAATGAATATCCTTGCCAATTTGCAACGTTACATTCAACATTAATCTGAATGGTTTTTCAATGGAATAACTTTAGAGTTATTAGCTGTGATTTTGAAGTTGCTAACAATGGTTATTAATAAAGGAAAACTTCTCTTCTCTCCACTTATACTCCTTTATAGTTATTTATTCCAAAGTATATAGTTACGGATTTCAAAGTACCTCTTGAATTTTTCCACTTCTCTCCATCTCCACGGCCACCACCCTCCCACTCTCACCCAAGCCACCCTCCTCTCTCACACGACAATCTGGTCTCCCCACAGCCACTCTGGCCTCCTCTTTCTATCTGTTCTCCATACAACAGCAAGAAGAATCTTTCTAAAATATAAATCTCATCATACAATTCCCCTTTGAAAAAATCCTTCCTTTACTTGCTTCCTTTTGCCCTTAAAATCCTTAATATGGTCCCCCCTCCCTGCTTAGGACTCCGGACTCTACTCTCACGGGTCCCCACTCCCTCCTGGCACTCCTGCCACTGTGTGATTTTCATTTTCAATCCAAGTTATAATATGCTTATATAAGAAAGTAAGAAAATTCTGCAAAGTCCATTACGCCCTCATCTGGGGAAATGTCACACTCCCCCTCCTCCAACTTCCAACTCCTCAAGGGCAGCCATTTGCAACTATTTCAGCTGATTCTTTGAGATTTTGCCCCCACATCTCTAAATATCATGCTTTTCAAGACTACTTTTATTTTCGTTCTAAGCACATTCTGTTGAGTTCTTTCTACGGAAGAGGAGAACTCGTTCTTTACGCTGCTCTCCAGCCTCTCCCCAAACACCACCCTCCCCATTCACGTGTCTTCCCAACATGGTGCCCTGATGATTGAGATTGGATCCATCCCCTGTGTTTCCACTATTTTGGGTACGTAAACACCC
The DNA here is from genome assembly GCF_021613505.1 of Equus quagga. NCBI lineage: Eukaryota > Metazoa > Chordata > Mammalia > Perissodactyla > Equidae > Equus > Equus quagga. The sequence goes on from NC_060270.1 coordinate 135,403,973, forward strand.
TGACAGCTAAGCCATATAGTATCAAAGATTATTCTTCCTTTCCTGCATCACTTACACTTTCTCCCCCTCATTACTAAACTCCCCCTCAGATGTGTAAACATCTTCTCCGTACCTTCAAATGATGAAGTGTGTGTCAATCTTCATCTTCTTAAAAACCCTCCCCTTGCCCAGACTTCTACCTCTGATGAGCAATGGTCATCCTGGGGTCTCTCTTATTATCATTTCCATAGAATTTCAAGACAAAGCAGTGTAAGTGCCTGTGTCCCATTTGCCATCTTTACCCACACTTGCTGGCTTTCTTTCAGATCATTTCTAGGCCTCAGAGCCTTTGCGCATGCTGTTTTCTCTTCCTCACATCTCTTCCTGGTCTCTGCCTGATCTCTTCTCATCTCTTAGCTCTGAGCTTAAAAGTCCTTTCTTCGGAGGAGTTCCCTGATCTCCCAACCAACCATCCCCGTTACGCTTTTTTATAGTATCCTGGACCTCCCCCTCAGAGCACTTATCACAAGTGTTAGTGCAGAGCGATAATAACTTGAAATATTCATTTCTTTCCCTCACAGTTTATACATGACCTTTTCCCTAATCAGATACATCCATTTACTCAAGGACAAGTAGGATTTTTATAGAGGGAGTGATAGGAGCAAGAAACACTAAAGGCTCAGTTTCTCGGCTTCCAATACAGGCTTGTGGGAATTAAAGGGCAGGTTGCGAGGGTTGGGGTGGAGAGCAGAGATGATGCTGTAACCTGAGAGGAGATCCTGGGGACCAGGTAAAGAAAAGAAGGGGGGCTGGCCTCAGGAGACTGCCATGCACCCTGCTGGGCCTGCACCCAGGGCCCTGGGAGGGGGCAGCAGCACACAGACGGGAGTGGTCCTGTGAACGTTCGGCAGTGGATTCCCATACTCACTAGGATAGGGACCAATGTATAAATCGAAAATTAAAAAACAGATTCCCTTGGGGTTGGCCCCGTGGCCGAGTGGTTAAGTTTGCGCGCTCCGCTGCAGGCGGCCCATTGTTTCGTTGGTTCGAATCCTGGGCGCGGACATGGCACTGCTCATCAGACCACGCTGAGGCAGCGTCCCACATGCCACAACTAGAAGAACCCACAACGAAGAATACACAACTATGTACCGGGGAACTTTGGGGAGAAAAAGGAAAAAATAAAATCTTTAAAAAAAAAAAAAAAAACAGATTCCCTTTAGTATCCAGGTTATCTAAACTGGAGTATAAACTGCTTACCATGAAGCGCAAGCTGTAGTACCAGTCATTCATTTAATCATTTTAACAATTTCTAAAGCATTTGTTGGGTTAGAGCAATTGCTGGTGTGCTCTTGTGTTTGATGCAGCTGACACTCTCGAAGAAGTTTCTCTGGGCACTCCATGCCACCTCCCCTGGGCCCCCTATGATTTCAGTTGCAGCTGAGGTCGTTGGTTCCTGTGCATATCGTCAACATCCCAGCTCAAGTGCCTGCTAATGTCTTCACTTCTGTGCCTCTAGGCTTCTCTGAAGCCACAGCAACGCCCCCAGCCCTTGTGCAGGCACAGCCTGGAAGGGCTCAGGAGGGAACATCCCAGAGACACCCTTAGACAATGGTAAAAGGCGTCAATGGGAAACAGCACCCCGGAGCCCATCCGTCTGGAAGATAGCTTTGAGATGTGTTCTACGTGGTTTCTCGAAAGATCCCCAGTGGGATCAGGCCCCAGCTGTCCACAGTGAAAAACAACACAATAACACCTCATTTGTTGGCTTCCCTTTCTTCCCCATCTCATTCTTCTCACTCCCTCACTCCTGCTTCCTGCAATCACCTTCCAAACATCCTACTGTGCCCAAGTCCTTGTCTCAGGCTCCATTTTGGAGAGAAACACAAAGTAAGATGCTCTGTGAATTACACTCCCACATGAATCATGGCTTGACATTGGGAATTGCTCAGTGAAACTCTTTCAGTGACTTCCGCATTGCACTGATAATCATTAGGTGACCATGAGGACCTGAGTGACGCTTTGTGCAGCTGCCCCCATCTCAGCACAGAGGTGTCCACTGCTCTTCAGGCGTCTGCATCTCTCTTGCCAACCTCTCTCATCCTACCAGGAGTAGACAAGCAAGATGGAGCGGTAGATAGGAGGAGAGGAAGAAGGGGGGAGATGGATGAAGATCCCGGTTAGAAGAGGGGAGAACAAAAAGTATAGAAGTGAAAGGAAAGAAAACACGAATGGCAGTTGTTGACAGAGAGGTGCGTGCTTGGCCACTCGCACTGCAGAGGGAGGCGGGGTTCACACTGGGGCTTCCTCTGCTCATCTGCCCTGGTGGTGAGAGTGAGCAGGCACGGAGGGAAGAAGGGAGCGGGCTGGAGCCTCTGCTCGGAGACGGGGTTCAGGGAAGAGGAGGTGACAGAGAGGATTCACACTGTCACTTGCTGGGGCACATGGTTTCCTGGCCATTAAATAGGGTCTTAGGCAGGCCTGTTCAGGAAGAGCTGCCCCCAACCAAAAGGTAAGGTGCCAAAAAAAACAAAGGTTGTGAAAACCACTGGAGGCATGTGCCCACACAAATGCCAGTCTGTGCAACGGCTCGCAGAAGCCTCTTCAACCTTTCCCTGAACCAGGCCTGCCTCTCCCCTTGGGCAGAGCTCTGCATTCCTTCGGGGGCTGCAGACAGGTCCTCCTCAGCTTGGCTGTGCAGCCCCGCCACCCCCATCAAGACTTTGGAAACCGAGGGATGAACGTGGCATTAACTAGTGGGGATCGTTTCACAATGTGTATGTATATCAAATCACCATGATGTGCACTTGAAATAGCTTACCATTTTATACGTTAATTTTACCTCAAAAAAGCTCAAATTTAAAAGAAGACGACTTTGGAAACTGAAGGCAGCTTTCCAATACCTGAAATAAATAACCTAAAATCCATAGCAAGTTCTGCTGATCTGCACTCCAAGTGCCAAAACCAGAAAAACAGAAGTCTGAGTACTACCAGGCATGTATTTCTGTGCTGAAGCCCCATGTGCCAGGATGTACAGTATTTATTTAATTTTACTGCATATTTATTGCAGTTACTCTTATCTTCTTTCCGAACTGGCATATCCTATTTCCATCTTTTAGTACCTGGTACAGTCATCGAGCGGACCTGCAGACCATCAGTCCTGCCTGCAGACTCTGGTCTCCATCCCAGGATAGGCCTGCTCCAGCCTGTGCACAGACCCGCAGATCGCCTGTCCACCCCCAGGACATTGTCAAGCCCATCCCAACTTCGGCAGGTGGAATTCACCCACCTCACCCCTTCCCCAGTCCCTTCAGCAATCGAGCTCCGGGCCTTGTTTCAGTTTTCTGCTGCTGTGGAACAAATCATCCCCCAACTTATGACTTAAAACCAACGTTTATTATTACCGCTAATGGTTTTGAGATTGACTGGTCTCCGCAGGGGAGTTCTCACTTGGAATCCCTCGTGGGGTTGCAGCAGGTTGTTGGCTGGGACTGTTGTTGAAGCCTTGACCAGTGGGACATCCAAGGTGCCTTCTTCACCCACATGTCTACTCCCTGGCCTGGGACAACTGGAGGTTGTCCAGGCATTTCTCTTCCCACGTGACCTCTCCACACGGCTGCCTTGGGCTTTCTTACAGCCTGGTAGCCTCAGGTAAGTGACTGGTTTATTTCAGAGTGAGCCTGCCAAGAGATCAGGTGCAAGGCTTCTTCCAATCTAGTCTAGAAGCCACACAGTGGGACTTCTGCTGTATCCTCTGGCTACAAGCCACTTACGGGCTAGCCAGATTTACGGTGAGAGGACGACTACGAGAGTCTGAACCCCAGGCATTGAAATGCATGCAGGGCCATCTTTTGAAGACCACCTCCCACAGGCCTTGACACTAGAGGGGGTCAATGGTAGTGAGAAGAGGTACTTGGGTGAGACCAGACAATAGTGAAATCCCTCACTTTGCTTAAATATATATTTATTTGTGTAATCATGTGTTTGATTAATTCCGTCAAGACCAGGGTTTGGCAAACTTTTTCTATAAACGACCACTTAGTAAATATTTTAGACTTTGCAACCCATGTCACACTTATTCAACTCTGCCCTTCTAGTGTGAAAAGAACCAAAAATGATATGTCAGTGAGTGGGTGTGTTTGTGCAAAAATAAAACTTCATTTATGAACACGAAAATTGGAATTTCTTACAATTATCATGTATCAGAAAGCACTGCACTTCTTTTGATTATTTTTCAACCATTTACAACTATAAAACCCATTCTCAGCCTGCAGGCAGAACAGAAACAGGCAGCAGGCCAGATGCGGCCATGGGCTGTAATTTGCCAACTCCTGGCCTAGACTAAGGCAGGGACCGTGTCTGCCTCACCCACCCTTATAAACCCCATATTTAGCACATCACAGCAGTGCTCAATAAATATTTATCGAATGGATGAATAGTTGATTTATAAACAAATTATAAAACCCTGAAATAAGAATTTCTCTGAAAAGCCTTCAGTGTTCACCTCAACATCAATCTTCTCCTCCACTTAAAACCTAGGTCAAAAATACATTTGCAGCTCTATTGACATTTTCCTGGAAATATAGCAGGATCAGTACGCCCAGGTCTCCCTTGCCTGTGCTAAATGTGCCCAGGGCCCCTTGATAATCGGAGACTTCAATACTGAAGACCGATGGAGGGTTACTGCCTTCTCAGCTCCTCAGAGAGACGTAAGCACAGGCAATGAATCAGTGCTATCATAACTCCGGAGACACACAGTGCTGTTTAAGTGCTGGCAATATGACACCAGAGAATCCTGGAACTGCCCAAAGATGTCCCGGAGACTCTGGGTCACTCCCTCATCTTCTAGCCATCCTGCTGGATCTTCCTGTGTGGATGCCCTAACCACAGGACCTGGCGCCAAACCAATGGTTTCCCCTTTTTGCATTCCACCCGGCTCCTTCTCTTGACTTCCTTGTTTCTATTAAGGGCACCATCAGGCCCCAATCCCTGCGGCTCAAAACTTTGGAATTTCCTTTTTCCTCTCCCTCATTATCTCATCTTTGCATTGCTGCAGGCCCAAGTTAGATCCTATTAATTCTCGTCTAGACTCTAGACGAGTGTAATCTCCTAACCGCTCTCTCCCTCACTCCACCTTTTGCCTCTCCCACCTCCAACACAGTCTACAGATCCTAAACCAGAGGCCCTCTCAAATGGCACTTAGCAGTTATTGCCTTGCTTTGGAATCATTTGATAAGCAATCTTCTTAAAGTATAAATCTGATCATGTCACTTGCCTGCTCCACAACCTTTAATGGTTGTCCATTGCCAACGAAATTAAACAACCTCCTTGGCCTAACATTCAAGGGCTTCTCACCTAACCTTGTAGCCTCATCCCTCATATGGAGCCTACAATTTGACAAAGTGGGAGTGGAAGAGACTGCCTGTCTCCCAATATTTATTCTTTCTTTTTTACTTAGAAATAGCACTCAGATTTTATATGGGCATAAGGCTACCACATTTCCCCACTTTCCTTGCAGTTAGGCATGTCCATTTAACAAAGGTTTGTCAATAGGATGTAAGCAGAAATGTTGTGTGCATCATATGGGAAGTGCCCTTAAATGGTAGGGGCGTGCCCCTGCTCATTTCTTCCATACAATTAGGCAGAATGTGGACCATGACGGGAACTTGGGATGCTATCGTGGACTGTCAGATGGAAGCCACATATTAAAGATGGCAACACAACATGATGGAAAGAGCCTGGGGTCCCTGATGCTCACACAGTCATCCTACCAACCCTGAACTCTCAACCTCTGGACTCCTTTATGTGAGAGAAAAGTAAACTTCTATCTTGCTTAAGCCACAGGTATTTTGTGGTCTGTTCTTTCGTTTTGTTTGATTGCTTGCAGGTAAACCCCACCATGAGGAAGCCCAGCGGCTACTCATTTTCTCAGGACAGGCTCTTCTTGCCTCCAGGCATCTCTGTACTGTGCTCCCTCTGCCCATTGTGCCCACCCCTTTTTGACCCATTTCATCTGCTAGGCATACCTTTACCTTTGCAAACTACCCACCGTCAAGCCATCTACAATGTGTTCTCCACGAGGCCTTTCCCAATCCTCCCACTCCTCAGATTCCTGCAGCACGTTTAACTCCTTATCCAAGGTCTTCCTTCACAGGGTCATCTGTAAGCTAATCTCCCCCCATCGCCTCCTCCTCCACGCGAGGCAGATAGCCACCACAGCACTGTGCTTTATGCATGGTAAGGGTTTGTTGAGACATGTTTTGGAGTTGCTCCTGTTGACAGAGACTGTCCCTTCTTTGAGAACTGCCACGGTCCCTCATCTACGCCCACAACCACCTCCGTCATGTTTTACTGCATGGCTGCCCATGGCCGTGGATGGCTGGACAGTGATGGACACAGTTCTCCTGGCTGACCTGGTCAGAGTCTCTCTTCTGAGAAACAGAAACACAATTCAGAGGCAGCACGTAGACCTGAGAGCTGTGGGTAGTCATGTTTACCATGAGGGCTGGAGAAGTAGTAAACTCAGTCTACAGTAAGAGAGAAGATGCTTAAGAGATGGAGGGAGGTTCTGATGACTTTCCAGCTTCCTGGTCCAACTGTTCTAGAGGTCAGACTGTGTTTCTACACTTGGGTTCTATGAGACGCTTTTGATTATCTGTATAGTAAGCATCCACTTTTAATTTAAGCTAATTCTAGCTAGCTTTTGTCCATGAAGATCAAAAAGGTCAATATATATCTGTGGGATTTTATTTAACTGATCTGCTGGAGGGTCACAGATTGTTTAGCAGCAAAGTAAGGAAGCCCTTCAGCTTTATCAAATTGGTGGAACAACCAGACATGGGTTAAGAATTTCACATACTTCTTTTTCTTTCTCCCTTGCCCTAAATCGTGCCCTCTTTTGACTTTTGTGACATTTGTTATCTGTGGCACTCGTATGACATTTATCATTGACTGCCTTATTTGGTCAGTTCTCATGTATAAATCTAGCTCATAAACCACAATGTGGCATGCCTCCATCTTCCTTGTCTTCCTGTCCCCATTTCTCAGTTAATCCCTTGGTATGTTAGCTTCTTGTATTTGCATTGGAAATAACCTGAACTACCACAGGACAATTTTTGTTATCCTAACTAGACTAATACCAAGATTGAGTTTATTTGTAATTCAATTTGGTAAAAAACTGAAGTCCACAGATGGAAAGAAAGAGAGAAAATGCTATATTTTCTTTACCACCTAAAAATCCTGACCCAAGAGAGAAGGAAAACCAGAACTGAGAATGTTGAAGAAAAAGAAATTTCAATAAATGAATAACTTTGGGCTTTAAGATGGAATTCACTCTCAAGTGTGCTGTGCAATGGAACACGTATTCTTCTGCTTTCTGTGTTCAGCAGACAGCTGGAAACCCACACAGGATGCCAAAACTATGTGACCTATATTTGCAGTTAGACAGCATTCGCTAAAATGAAATCCAAGATCCAGTATCTTTTCGTGGAAATTTCTTGGCAAGTATTATGTGTACCGGACAATGGGATAATGGATGCATTCCTTTTTGTGCTTTCAGGCACTTAAAACCATGTTAATCTGCCTCTCCATTCTTTAAAAAAATTCTCACTTTTTGGGGGGCTTTTTTCAGCTATAAAACATTAACCTATTGAAAGTTTAACCACATTCCTGTGTCTTTGGAATTAAGGTAAAATCTGAAATAAACTGAACTGTTTGCATTCTGGCTTACATTTGCTCCTTGTTAGCCTGGGTGAAATAAATAAAGCTAAATAATTAGCATGGCAGTCAGCTTCATTTTCTTTTCATGCAAATGGTCTATGAGTACATTTGCAGAAGTCAGAAGCAAATTTTTTAAGGGGAACTCCACATCCCCACAGGACACCCTGAATAAGCCAGCTCAGATCTAGCAGCTAACTCCTTAAAGTGGGCACAGAGTTCGTTTTGATGATTGTGGTAACCACGGGGGTGGGGAAGAAGGGATCTTTCCTGAGGCCTGGTTAGAATTTTCCCTTAAAAATCACGATCTGTCCTGCACCGGTGTCCACACCCTCTGACTCTCAATCCCCAAATTGAGCAAAGGCAGCCTCAACCCGAAGCGACCACATATCTTTGCAGCCTTTGGTGTCAACTCACTGAGAGCCTTTTATTTTCCCAAATTTCCAGGGGAAATTAACAAGCTATTTCCATGGCTTTCCTTTCTGTCTGGAAAGTTTTTCCTACTCTTCTTTATTATCCCTGTTCCCCCTTCCCCATCCGACTAAGATGCTGAGATCTGCCTCGAAGGGCTCTTCTTCGGGAAGTCTTCACCAACCCACCAGAACGAATCCTTCTCCTCGCAGTGCCACCCACAGCTCTGCTCTCGTATCTACAGCTCTTACAAATCACACTCGTAAATGATTCTGCCTCCTTTCCCAGTGGGCCGCCCCTCCCCAGCCCCCTCTCCCAATATATGAACTCCCCTTGGGATGTGGCCCTATTTTTCTCATCTTTGCATCCTCAGCACCCAGGCTAGTCAGAGTTGAACAGAGTTGCAGAATGAAAGTGAGTTAGCTGCTCTGCTCCATCAATCAAGCACTCTCTCTCCGCCGTCTCCCCTGGCTCTTATTCCTATGCCTATAAACACGCTCAAGTGTCTTTAAAAACTACCCATAGTGAATAATTTTAACTCTTCGAATGAATAAGAATGCGTGGGTCCACAATAACCTGAAAGAATTAAATAAATGGAGGAAAAGGGAAAGGTCTTCCTCATTCTACAAAGCCAAGTAATAAATGCAGAAGGAATGATGAATTTAGAAAATTACCATTTTGCCATCAATATAATAATAATTGAGTCAGGTAAGAATCATCAGATGCTATAGCTAGGTGTGAAAATTTGAAGGGAAACGGGCCATTTACACAGTCTCAAAATATCTCCCATAAGATTCTTATTAATTATAAAAAAATAGTAAGTACAAAGAAGAAATCTGGTAAATGTCATCACCTTGACCAAATGATTAAAATGACCAGTACTGGGACACGTCAACACCATGAGCCTCCTAAAGTGATGCACTGAGAAAGACACAACCCCACTTCTACGGTTTTCCGTCATAAATGCATTACCTGAATGTAGTCAGGAGGAGACGCCAGACTAACCCAAATCAGAGAACATCCTACAAAATAACTGGTCTACTCTCTTTAAAAATACTAATACTTCGCGACGTGTGTGAAGAAAGACTGATGAACTCTTCCAGATAAAAGAAGACTGAGAAATATGGCAATTGAATGTAACACATGACCTGGGATTTTCTTTTGCAAAACAAGACATTAATGGAGCAACTGGTGAAGTCTGACTAAGGTCTGTAGATGAGGTAGTGGTACTTTGTCGACATTAATTTCCTGATTTTGATCCATGTGTTATAGTTGTATGAGAGAATATCCTTTTTTTTTTTAGGAAATACACTGAAATATGAAGTGTAAATTGGCATCATATCTGTGACTCACTCCCAACCAGTTCAGAAAAAAAAAAATGGGGGAGTGTGAAGAGAAATATAGCAAATGCAGAAAATATGATAAAATGCTGAGGGGTATGTAGGAATTATTTGCACTATTGGAAATTCTCTGAATTCTAAAATTCTGCCAAAATATAAATTTTTTTTTTTAAAAACCCACAACAAGTCAATCAAACGTCCTTTGATTCATCATCCGCCAGTCAAGGTTCCAGAAGGAGATGTCTGGCTGCCTCTGCACTTCTCATTGACTCTCTCCCACCGCAGTCCAGTATCCTTATCCATCACCCAAACTCAAATGATCTTGATTTCACCTCCAGTGATCTCACTGCTGCCAAATCCAATGACGTTTCTCTGTGCTTGTCTACTTTCCATCTCTGCAGCAATGGACACTTTCTTCACATTGTTTTCAGAGATTCAGATCCTTAAGCCTGAACACAGCTCACAACCCTTCTCTTACCTAACTTATCAGCTTTCCCCCACCACTCCCCGCAAGGATTCTTCTTTACCATTCTTTGAAGTGTAATACTATCTATTTTGGGTTTTTTCATGCATTTCCTTTTCTTAGAGTACTCTCATCTTCAATTCGCAAAATCAACCTCATCCACCAGTTGACGGCTCATGTCTCACCTCCTTTGAGAAGTCTTCTCTGAGTACCATGTCGAATTTTGATAGTCCTTACACCCTGTGATTCCTATCCACAGCACTCAGCACCAAGAATATAGTTGCCAATGTACTTGTCTCCCCACTAGGAAATCCTGAAGGATAGAGTCCATAGCTTATTTATCTCAAATAACCTCAACACGGAGCACAGTTCCTGGAACTAACTAGGCACTCCATATGCAGATGTATAATTGATTGACAGAAACGACATGTTCAATCTGAATAGAGAATCTGGCTTATTCCTGGACCTTGAGGAACAAAATTTTATTCTAAAGCTAAATGTTGTCATTGAGAGAAGGCATTAGTGGTTGTTTTTCTTAAGTAGGCATATTTCATAGTTATGGCTATTTAGTACACTGGGACTGTGATAGCATATGTGGAACTGCTGTCTGGCTCCTAAAATAATGGACCAAAATGGGAGAATAAAAGCCTTCCACGCAGACCTGCCTTGATTTGCAGGTCTTCTCAGGCTTAATGCCAGTTTTATTTCTTTTTATAGTCCAGTTTCCTAGTGGTTTCCATTTTGTAGAGAAAATGAAGTTTGGCATAGGGCATAAAATTTGTTTGTTAATCTTATAGCAGTTTCAAAATGATGCTTATATAATGGCTTTAGTCTTCTGAAAAAATATTTGGGGGGCTGGCCCCGTGGCCAAGTGGTTAAGTTCACACGCTCCGCTGTAGGCGGCCCAGTGTTTCGTTGGTTAGAATCCTGGGTGCAGACATGGCACTGCTCATCAGACCACGCTGAGGCAGCGTCCCACATGCCACAACTAGAAGGACCCACAACGAAGAATATACAACTATGTACCGGGGGGCTTTGGGGAGAAAAAGGAAAAAATAAAATCTTTAACAAAAAAATATTTGGTCATATTGTCAAAATAAAATGAAACCCTGGAAGAGTTTCACAAGAGAAACCTTTTATATTTGTCCCCCATGAGGATTCATCCCAGAGACCAGCATTTGTAATATCCTCTCTCAAGCATAAAAAACCCGGAGAGATAGCTTACATCTAAAACCATGAAGGTGAAGAAGAGATGACTTGGGAAGCCCTTGACAGAGTTTATATCAGGTGATACCTTATGGAATAACAAATCTGGTGTTGCCATTCTTTTTCAACAGTAACAAAAACCACTACTTTTTTAATGATTATGAGGAGAGGCACATTCAGAGCTAAAATTGGCCGGGAGCCTGCTTTCTTTGGGTTGGAGTTAGTCCCCCTTTACGAAGTTAGTGTGCTTTCGCTTCCTCAGTTCCCTTAAAGAAAACACGGCTTCAGCTCAGTGTGGTTTTGTGGGGTTTGGATTTGGATAGACATTCTGGAAGGACAATAAACTATGAAAGCACATAAAAATCTCAGCAAACTGGGAAGGAGGAGCATTGCTAAGAATTCAAGCATTTTTCTCAAAGACTCCTTTTTCACACACCCAGAAGGTAAACTCGAAAGTCGCCCTTGTGCAATGCTCTGTGCGCAGAGATTCGATATTCAGTGATGGTGAGGATTTAGAAGGCACAGAGACTCCGCCATGCGAAACCGGAACGGGAACAGAACAGTCGTTCTTGTGCCACAAGAGTACAAGAAGGAGAAAAGGTGACGACAGGACCCGCATGGAAAATTATTTGAAAGCTAACTTTCAAAAGAGAGTATAAAAAAAATAGGAGAACAACTGTGTGGCCTTGGAGTAGGCAAAATTTCTTATACAGGACACACAAAAAAGTGTTGAGCATAGAAGAAAGATGGATAAATTAGACTGTATTAAAATATAGAACTTTCGCTTATAAAAGGATACCACTGATGGAAAGAGAATACACTCCAAAAGAGTGGGAGAAAATATTATTAACATAAAGGACTAGAATCCAGAACTTCAAAACAGAAAAGAAAAAAACCTCCTACAAATCAATAAGAAAGAAAGCAGAAAACTCAGTAGAAAAACTAGTTATTGACTTGACAGACACTTCAAAAAGATATCCAAATGGCCAATCAACATGTGAAGGTGTGTTCAACCTCATTAGTCATCAGGGAATTAAAATTGTCAGTTCAGTGTCGAAGACAAGTGACTGTTTCTGTGTGTAACCAAGTCGCTGAAGATGTGGCAGAACACCCTTTTACTATTTCTGTTTTTCTTACTTCTGAATTTCATGGAGAAGAATAAATGAGTTTCAACGCTAAGGCTCTGTCCTGAGTAACAGTGAATGAGTCTTGAGAACAGATCTCAGACATCAATCAACAGTCCTGACTCTCACTGACGAACCAGTCCCTCGTGTCCCACCTCTCTGTCACGTGCATTAGCTTCAAAATTATCATATTTCATTCACATCAAACATCTAGATGAGCTATCTCAAACCATTCTGTGTAAACGGAAAAGCAAAAAATAAATACAAACAAATCTTTAAAGTCTAAAAAGACAAATGATTTACCCAAATTCCAATAACAAACAAGAAACTTTAAATTTTAACTATTCAATTATTGTTTGATCTTTCATTCAAATAAACAGTCATTTCTTGAGCATCAACTACCCATCAGGCACTCTGCCGAGGATAAGGGATATAAACACATGTGGTGGATATGATATTTTCAGGTCACTAACTCCGATGAGCACAAGTGCAATTTATGTTTTGCTAACTGGAATCAGCTCCTGTCTGTCTGATGGCATGTTACTTAATGTAGTCATTCCCAGATAAATTCAGTTGTTTCAAGGTCCGCGTCCAGATTTTTCCTTTCTTTCCCTTCTTTCTCCAGGTCACGGGGGTCTGAGTCTCCATGGGCTGACATGGCAGCACTGGTGGGAGGGGAAGAGGGCTCTGATTGGCGGACACTCTCTGCCCTGTGCTGGCATCTGCCAAGGTGACCAGTCAGTGGTTTGGGTTCTCAGACGTGGCCACACCTCCATGCGGCCTTAGTAAGACAAGTCGTGTGTTTGGCCCACTCTCTCTGTGTCCTCCTCATCCAGGTGTTACAAGCCTACTGTCAGCCATTTGCATAACCCTCTTGGAGCAGAGGAACTTTCGGAAGCTCTCTTATACCTTTGGGGGCAGTCTCAAGCCTCTCAGTGAGCACACACCTGATGAACGATTCTACTTCATTGGTACTATACTGTGATAGATTGGATTATTTTTCCTAGCTGCTTCTTACCACCCCTTGGGTGTGGTGGGCCCACGTTTGGTGGCTTGACTAGAAGAGGATCAGGGTTCTAGAGAAGAAATTCAGTGACGCCCATGGTGGGAGTGGCAACACTTTTACTAGTAAATCAAAATAACATCCCAAAGAATGCTCTCAGAACTTGCAGTCCGCTGGGGGAGATAGACCTTTCATCAATAAGTATGAGAAAAGCTTTCAGACCTGTATTACGTACACGTCTGTACAGAATGCTTTGGATTTTAGAGGAGAAGAGTGGTAAATGCCATCTACAGAGAGAGGTGAATAAAAAGTTCCCTGGAGAATATGATTCTAAAATAAAATTTTAAACGTGAGCATGATTCCCACTGGTGATGAGTTAGGATAAAGCCATTCTGAGCAGAAAAAGGAATACGAGCAAAGTCTGAAGGCTTTGTTGTAGATGTATCCAATTTTAATTAAATTTTTTTTTCTTTTTTGAGAAAGATTAGCCCTGAGCTAACATCTGCAGCCAATCCTCTTCTTTTTGCTTGAGGAAGACCGGTCCTGAGCTAACATCCATGCCCATCTTCCTCTATTTTATATGTGGAATGCCTGCCCCAGCATGGCTTGACAAGTGGTGCATAGGTCTGTACCCGGGATCCGAACTGGTGAACCCCAGGCAGCCAAAGTGGAACGTGCTAACTTAACTGCTGCGCTACTGGGCCAGCCCCTAGACATATCTAATTTTGAAAGAGATGTATTGAAACTTCCTATTACAGCTTCTTCACAGCTTGTGCCTTTTATAATTGTATAATTTACTTCTTTGTCCTGTTTAGTGCTTTTAACCTTAAATTCCAGCTTGTCCGACATTAACATCCTTCTTTCTTGCTTTCTTTTTTATCTTTTCTGTTTTTTGTTTTTGTCTTTTTTGCTTTGTTTTGCAATTGCCTGAAATCTCTTCCCCATTCCTTTATTTATTTATTTATTTATTTATTTATTTTGGGGTGAGGAAGATTCACCCTGAACTAACATCTGTTGCATCCATTGCCAACCTTCATTTTTTTTTTCTGGAGGAAGATTCACCCTGAGTTAACACCCGTACCAGTCTTCCTCTACTTTGTAGGTGGGATGGCTCCACAGCATGGCTGATGAGTGGAGTAGGTCCACACCCTGGCTTCAAGCCTGAGAACCTGGGTCACGAAAGTGGGGCATGCAGAACTGTGACCACTCAGCCAGCCTCCGCCTCCATTCCTTTATTTTTAAGTGATTTCCTTTATTCCTTCATTTTAAGTGATTCTCTTGTAATCAGTAGATAACTGAGTCTTGTTCCGGTCCTAATTTAATAGTTTCTGTCTTTTATGGGAGAATTAGGTTTGTTCTCATGTGCTGCCATCACTGATGTCATTGATCTTATTTCTTCTAGCTTATATTTATTTTATGTTTTCATTTCTTCCTTCCTCTCTTGTTTTTCTCGATTTGATCAAATTGCTTTTCATTCCATTTTCCCCACTCGGTTCACAGCATTTTTCTACTCCTTTAAATTGCTGCCTCTTGCATCCTCTTCTCATCGTTACCTATTTGCTTCTCTTTCGTTATTTGAAAACAAAACACTATTTTCACCAACATGATACACAGTTTCCGCATTGATGGACTCTCTTTCCATTTTGTTTCTCTCCTGCTTAGGTGGAATGTGACCTTTAGGATACTTTTATTCCCTCTTATGCCCTCTCACCCCTAGTTCTTAGGTTTTTATCAGACAATTTAGCATTTAGATCTTGGACTGCTTTTGAATTTCACCTGAAGTGTGTGACTGATGAGTTTTAAACATGGGATTGAAATGGTCGAATTTGTATTTAAAAGAGCACCGTAGCTTCCGTGGAGATGCTTAGATAGGAGACAGATATGTGTTACAGCTCACATTTTCAGATCATTCATATGCAGAGTAAACAGTCAATAATAAATGATGCAAGTAGGAATGAGTTATGTGCAAAAATATTATATTGTTTCCAATGACAGGCAAGTTTTTATATTTTGTGCTTTACAAATATTCTCATAAACCTCATAAAAGTGGTAGATAAGCTAGAAGCAACTGGTAGAAATTCACATGATGATGACATCATGAACTGATGAACTTAATTTTCTGATCCTTATCTTTCACTCTAGAATGCCATCAGCTTAGCTCTGCAGCGAGGAGAAATTAGAGTAGTCAGGGGGAAAAAAACACTAGTCTAGAAGTCGAAGGATAACCAAAGAGACTTAAATGAAATATCTAAATCTACTTCTTTTTCCTGTAGTTTGCTTTGTTTTTGTGGGATATATACTATAGATCCTATGCTATATTAAGGAAAACATGGGATATATTTTCTTCATAAAGTGTGGCATTCCTTAACATTGCGTAACTCCTAAATCTGGTATCAGATCATCTCAGGAAAACTCTAATTATCTCGAAGGATAGTAATGATAGCAATAACATCTAACGTGTATTGAGTGATTAACATATTCTCAATATTGTTCTAAGTGCTTTATGTGGATGTTGTAAAATTGCATAAAAATTTTCAAAACACAAGTATTTCAATTAAAGCTAATTAAAAAATGCACTGTGCCTAATCTCCTTTGTTGGAATCTAGCCTAATGAAATATTCAGAATATGGAAAATATTATTTACATGATGATGACTTTGCTCAGAATAAGAAACAACAGGAAAACAGTTAAGTAAAATGTGGCATATCCACCTGATGAAATATTAGTTACACATATTAAGTGATCACATAACTCCTCATATTTTTTTGTGGTTCTCTCTTTAACACCTAACTGCACTTTTTTTTTTATTGAGTTATTGATAGGTTACAATCTTGTGAAATTTCAATTGTACATTAACGTCTGTCATTTGTGTTGTATGTGCACCACTTCACCCTTTGTGCCCACCCCCTACCCCACCTTTCCCCTGGTATCTACTAAACTGTTCTTAGTCCATAATTTTAAATTCCTCATATGAGTGGAGTCATACACAGATTATCTTTCTCTCGCTGGCTTATTTCACTTAACATAATTCTCTCAAGGTCCATCCATGTTATTGCAAATGGAATGATTTTGTTCTGTTTTGCAGCTGAGTAGTATTCCATTGTATATGTGTACCACATCTTCTTTATCCATTCGTCTGTTGCTGGACACTTAGGTTGCTTCCACGTCTTGGCTATTGTAAACAGTGCTGCAATAAACATTGGGGTGCACAGGACTTTTGGGATTGCTGACTTCAAGCTCTTTGGATAAATACCCAGTAGTGGGATGGCTGGATTGTATGGTAGTTCTACTTTTAATTTTTTGAGGAATCTCCATACTGTTTTCCATAGTGGCTGCACCAGTTTGCATTCCCACCAGCAGTGTATGAGGGTTCCTTTTTCTCCACATTTGTTACTATTAGTTTTAGATATTTTTGTCATTCTAACGGGTGTAAGGTGATATCTTAGTGTAGTTTTGATTTGCATTTCCCTGATGATCAGCAATGATGAGCATCTTTTCATGTGCCTATTGGCCATCACTATATCTTCTTTGGAGAAATGTCTGTTCATGTCTCCAGCCCATTTTTTGATTGGGTTGTTTGATGTTTTGTTGTTGAGTTGCGAGAGTTCTTTATATATTATGGATATTAAGCCTTTGTCAGATATATGACTTGCAAATATTTTTTCCCAGTTAGTGGGTTGTTTTTTTGTTTCAATCCTGTTTTCATTTGCCTTGAAGAAGCTCTTTAATCTGATGAAGTCCCATTTGTTTATTCTTTCTATTGTTTCCCTTCTCTGAGAAGGCATGGTGTCCGAAAAGATCCTTTTAATACTGATGTCAAAGAGTGTACTGCCTACGTTTTCTTCCAGAAGCCTTATGGTTTCAGGTCTCACCTTTAGGTCTTTAATCCATTTTGAGTTTATTTTGGTGAATGGTGAAAAAGAATGGTCAATTTTCATTCTTTTACATGTGGCTTTCCAGTTTTCCCAGCACCATTTGTTGAAAAGACTTTCTTTTCTCCATTGTAGGCCCTCAGCTCCTTTGTCAAAGATAAGCTGTCCATAGATGTGTGGTTTTATTTCTGGGCTTTCAATTCTGTTCCATTGATCTGTGCACCTCTTTTTGTACCAGTACCTTGCTGTTTTGATTACTGTAGCTTTGTAGTATGTTTTGAAGTCAGGGATTGTGACGCCTCCCGTTTTGTTCTTTTTTCTCAGGATTGCTTTAGAAATTAGGGGTCTTTTGTTGCCCCATATGAATTTTAGGATTCTTTGTTCTAATTCTGTAAAGAATGTCATTGGGATTCTGATTGGGATGGCGTTGAATCTGTAGATTGCTTTAGGTAGAACGGACATTTTAACTATGTTTATTCTTCCAATCCATGTACATGGAATGTTTTTCCATCTCCTTATGTCATCATCCAATTCTCTCAGAAAGGCCTTGTAATTTTCATTATATAGGTCCTTCACTTCCTTAGTTAAGTTTACCCCAAGGTATTTTATTCTTTTTGTTGCGATTGTGAATGGTATTGTGTTCTTGAGTTCTTTTTCTGTTGGTTCATTACTGGAGTATAGAAATGCTACTGATTTATGCAAATTGATTTTATACCCTGCAACTTTGCTGTAGTTGTTGATTACTTCTAAGAGTTTTCCAATGGATTCTTTGGGGTTTTCTATATATAAGATCATGTCGTCTGCAAACAGCGAGAGTTTCACTTCTTCCCTCCCTATTTGGATTCCTTTTATTCCTTTTTCTTGCCTGAGTGCTCTGGCCAGGACCTCCAGTACTATGTTAAATAAGAGTGGTGATAGAGGGCATCCTTGTCTCGTTCCTGTTTTCAGGGGGATGGGGTTCAGTTTTTGCCCATTGAGTATGATGTTGGCTATGGGTTTGTCGTATATGGCCTTTATTATGTTGAGGTAGTTTCCTTCTATTCCCATTTTGCTCAGAGTTTTTATCATAAATGGCTGTTGGATCTTGTCAAATGCCTTCTCTGCATCTATTGAGATGATCATGTGGTTTTTATTCCTCAGTTTGTTGATGTGGTATATCACGTTGATTGATTTGCAGATGTTGAACCATCCCTGTGTCCCTGGTATGAATCCCACCTGATCCTGATGTATGATTCTTTTGATGAATTGCTGAATTCTGGTTGCCAAAATTTTGTTTAGAATTTTTGCATCTATGTTCATCAGTGATATTGGCGTGTAGTTCTCTTTTTTCGTGGTGTCCTTGTCAGGTTTTGGGATCAGCATGATGTTGGCCTCATAGAATGTGTTAGGAAGTGTTCCATTTTCCCTAATTTTTTGGAATAGCTTGACAAGGATAGGTATTAAATCCTCTCTGAAAGTTTGGTAGAATTCTCCAGGAAAGCCATCTGGTCCTGGGGTTTTATTCTTTGGGATGTTTTTGATTGCTGTTTCAATCTCTTTCCTTGTGATTGGTCTGTTCAAATTGTCCACCTCTTCTTGAGTGAGCTTTGGGAGATTGTAGGAGTCCAAGAATTTATCCATTTCCTCTAGGTTATCCATTCTGTTGGCATATAATTTTTTGTAGTATTCTCTTATAATCTGTTGTATTTCTGCAGAGTCTGTTGTTATTTCTCCTCGCTCATTTCTGATTTTGTTTATTTGAGCTTTCTTCCTTTTTTTTCTTTGTAAGTCTGGCTAGTGGTTTGTCAATTTTATTTATCTTCTCAAAAAACCAGCTCTTTGTCTCATTGATCCTTTCTGCTGCCTTTTTCGTTTCAATAGTATTTATTTCTGCTCTGATTTTTATTATTTCTCTCCTTCTGCTGACTTTGGGCTTCATTTGTTCTTTTTTCTCAAGTTCAGTTAGGTGTGCTTTAAGGTTGCTTATTTGGGATTTTTCTTGTTTGTTAAGATGTGCCTGTATTGCGATGAATTTTCCTCTTAATACAGCTTTTGCTGTATCCCATATGAGTTGGTATGGCATGCTATCATTTTCATTTGTTTCCAGGTATTTTTTTATTTCTTCTTTAATTTCTTCAATGATCCATTGCTTGTTCAGTAGTGTGTTGTTTAGTCTCCACATCTTTGCGCCTTTCTCAGCTTTTTTCTTGTAATTAATTTCTAGCCTTATAGCACTATGATCGGAGAAGATGCTTGTTATTATTTCAATTTTTTTAAATTTGTAGAGGCTTGCCTTGTTTCCCAACATATGGTCTATCCTAGAGAATGTTCCATGTGCACTTGAGAAGAATGTGTATTCAGCTCTTTCAGGGTGGAGTGATCTATATATGTTTATTAAGTCCAGTTGTTTTAGTTTTTCATTTAGCTCCACTATTTCCTTGTTGATTTTCTGTCTGGATGATCTGTCCATTGATGTGAGTGGGGTGTTGAGGTCCCCTACTATTATTGTGTTGTTTTTAACATCTTCCTTTAGGTCTGTTAATAGTTGCTTTATGAATCTTGGTGCTCCTGTGTTGGGTACATAGATATTTATAAGTGTTATTTCTTCTTGATGAAGTGTCCCTTTGATCATTATATATTGTCCCTCTGTGTCTCTCTTTACCTGTCTTATTTTGAAATCCACTTGGTCTGATATGAGAATTGCAACATCTGCCACTTTTTCCTTGCTATTTGCTTGAAGTATCGTCCTCCACCCCTTCATCCTGAGTCTGTGTTTGTCCTTGGGGCTGAGGTGTGTTTCCTGGAGACAACAAATTGTTGGATCGTGTTCTTTAATCCATTTTGCCACTCTGTGTCTTTTTATTGGAGAGTTCAATCCGTTCACATTGAGAGTGATTATTGATGCATGTGGACTTAATGCTGTCAATCTGTCACTCATTATCTTGTTTTCCTGTGTTTCTTTTCCTGTGTGCTTTAGACTACCCATTTAATACTGCAATTTCTTATGCTGGGTTTCTTAAATTTTTCCTTATTTATGATTTGTGACTCTGTTCTGTACTTTATTTTAGTGTCTACCTTGAAGTTTGTATTTAGAATCTCGTGTATAATATAGTCTATTCTCTGGTGGTCTCTTACCTACTTGACCAATACTGATTTAGACCCTTTGCTCTTCCCCTCCTAAATAATTATTTTCCTTTTTTATTCCAACTCGTCTTATTAATTTGTAGCTAGAGTGCTAAGATCATCCTTGTTTTGCTAGTTTCCTTACCTTTACCCTAATGCTATAATTGAATAATTGCTATCCTGTTCTGGTTCTATCCATCGATCTCCCTAGTCTGTGGATTGTGTCTCCTTTCCCCCTTTTTTCTTTTTTCAAGTATGAGAGCCTTCTTGAGGATTTCTTGTAATGGAGGGCTTTTAGTTACAAATTCCCTTAACTTTTGTTTGTCTGGAAAAGATTTAATTTCTCCCTCATATCTGAAGGAAATTCTTGCTGGATACAGTATTCTTGGCTGAAGGTTTTTATCCTTTAAAGCTTTGAATATATCACTCCATTCTCTCCTAGCTTGTAGGGTTTCTGTAGAGAAATCCGCTGACAGTCTGATAGGGGCTCCTTTATAGGTTATTCTCTTTTTTTTCTTACTTCACTGAGTATTCTCTCCTTATCATTCCTATTTGCCAACTTTACTACTATGTGCCTTGGGGTAGCTCTTTTTACATTGACAAATCTAGGAGATCTAAAACCTTCCTCTACACACATTTCTCTTTTGATCCCTAGATTTGGGAAGTTCTCTTCAATAATTTCGTTAAGCACACTTTCTGCTCCATTTTCCTTCTGCATATTCTCGGGAATTCCTATGATCCTTATGTTCTTACTCCTCATCGAATCCATTATCTCTCGGAGATTTTCCTCATTTTTTTAAATTCTTAGTTCTCTTTCTTCCTCTGTCTGGCGCCATTCAGCCTGTCTGTCCTCGATTATGCTAATTTTCTCCTCTGTGTTGTCTACATGGGCATTCAGGGAATCCGTATTCTGTTTTATCTGGTCCATTGTGTTTTTCATCTCAAGTAATTCTGTTTGATTCTTCTTTATGATTTCAATCTCTTTTGTGAAGTAACTCCAGAACTCGGCTTGTTTCTCTATCTTTCTCTCTACCTCATTGAGTGTTTTGATTATAGCTGCTCTGAATTCATTATCACTTAGTTTACCTAATTCCAAGTCCTCAGGACTTAATTCTGTGTTTTTATTGTTTTCCTTCTGGTCTGGGGCTTTTATAAATTGCTGAATGGTAGAGGAGCGGTTTTTTCTCATGGTGGTAGAATTTGCTTGCAGTTACAGCCTGTCACCACTAGATGGGGGTCAAGAGCGGCATGTTAGCTCTCCGCCTTGGGGCAAGATGGCTGCGCCCACTGGCTTCGCTGGCGGGGAGGGGCTGTTACTCACACACGCGGGTCTGCGTTCAGATCAGTTCTGTTCTCTGGTCTCCCAAGGCCCTTGATTTATAGGGTCCCCGCAGACGGAAGCTTCCCCCCGTCAGGGGGTCTCCACTGAATCAGCGGCAGGAGTCCTGGATGATCCCCAGTCACGTGGCCCCTCCCCCGCTCCTTCCCGACCCGCGCTGCAGCAATCGCAGACTCTGGGGGAGGGAGCGATGTCCTCTCCTACCGTTCCAGCGCCTCCGAAGGTGTAAGCAAAGTTTATGATCTCTGCCTTCTTGGTATTGTAGGTCTCTAACGAGCTGGCATTATTTTTGTTCTCTGAAATTCAGTTCTTCCAATCTTTTGTTGTATTTTGGAGGGGAGAGAATCCCAGGTCAGCTCACCCTGCCATTTTGCTCCGCCAACACCTAGCTGCACTTTTATGTAACCTATAATGTCTGCTTTCTTCACTACTGTATTTTTGGTGGCTGCACAGTGTCTGTATGTAATAGGTGCTCAATTAATGATTTTTAAATTATTAGATGAGCCATATAGATACAGGAAAAGTGCTTATAACTAAATAGTAAATAAAACAAGGGAAAAGGGTCACAATACTGCATTTACAACTATATAAAGTATGCCTATGAAGAAGACTGGAGTTCAACACTTAAGATGATAACTTCCCTGTGGGGGTGAGATTATGGAGTTTACTGTCTACTCTTTTCACAATACTGAGGTTTTAACAGGAGTCTAAGTGCCACTTTTCCAGTCTGGATTGAAGCTGAGAACAATCACTAAGTGTTCACATCTTCTCCTGAAGGTTCCCAACCTTGTGTGCAGACTCCAAGGCTCTTCTGTCTGTAGACTCTACATAAGAAAAGGGGAGCGTGAGAGAAGGTTAGTAGAGAGGTATTTTTTTGAGAGATATGTTAAAGTGCTATGCTTTTCCCAGTCGCCTTCAATAGAGGGAGGCTTCCAGAATACCTCTCAGAGGGCTTGATGTGGTCCCATGAAGTTTGAAGGACATAGACCCATACCCACCTTTCACTTAACTAGGTCTGAAGTGAGGGCTGTGGGCAGAGAGAGCTACAGTGGAAGTAGTCTATGCTTCCGGAGTTTGTCAAGGCAAATATTTCTGGTGCTTCACATGGAAAAGACTGGACATCACAGCAGGCAGCCAAGTATGATCTGTCCTGGGATGACCTCATCCCAGAATCTGCAAGCAGCATGCTACCAGGAGCAGGAGCTGCCGAGCCACCACACTGCACAACTCCGTGTGAGATGTGGTGGGACTGAGGGGTGAGCCATAGGCAACCAGGAAGGGTGGAGCAGAAGGATCTAAGAGAGGAGGGTCATCAAAGAGCCTCAGAAAGTGCCCATGAGGGAAACCATCACCTAGACCTCTGCCGCACAGCCACACAACAAGGAACAAGAAAGGAAAAGAGAACCCTCCGTCCACCTTCCTCTGCAGGTGTGCAAGCGCGAGTCAGGTGAAAGTGTCACCAGCAGAGGCCAAGCTGTAGATTGCATGGGAGATGGGAAATTTTGACCTAGACTAAGCAGGACTTTTTAATACTTGAGAATAGCACTGTTTGTTAATATACGGAAGTGACTGGAAAAAATGACCGGTCTGCCTTAGATAGCTTCAAGTGATGAAGAGAGGAGATCAGAAAGAGTGGTTTTGAAACATTGTGGTGTGAGAAAATAGTTATTTCACAATACCATTCCACAGACTGTACTCATTCATTAAGCTGTTTCTATCGAGCAAAAGAGAAAAATATGTGTTATGCCTTTTTAATTGTGTGTATATGTACATATATATTGCAAGGAATTGTGTTTATTACAGAAAGACACAAAAGTCAGTAATAAGCATCTTGATGATAAAAAATAGAAGGAAGAAAGAGGTCCATGATAAACTGATATAAAAGTGAAGGGAACAAGCAAAGAATTCCAGTCACCAAGTATTTCTTTATCTCCTTGTGCCAGATCTCCTGGTTTGCCTCTCCAGTTCTACTCTCTACTGGCCCTTCCCTGCTCTGCATCCCAGGAGGCTGCCTTCCATGGACCGGTCCACTCGGCCCCTTGCCTTTGGTGGGGTTGATCCAGTCAGAGGCATTAGCAGCAGATCAATGGGCAGGAAGAGAGAGATGCTGGAGTATTTCTTTCTTGTCCCCTCCACACCCCTGACCGTCTGCCAGTCCAAGGGTTTGGGCAGTGGTTGCCTTCCCCTAGATTCCTCTAGGCTCCTGGATGTCCTCAGCTTTCTAGAGGGTTCCTGTTTCCCGGACTGTTTGCACTGGGTTCCGGTAATGTCACTCCCCTTTCCCTGCAGGCTTAGAGGCCGTTGTGGCTTCCAGCAAATTCCTGGGTGCCTCACCACCTGGTGTTGGTTCTCTCTACACTGCCCACACCTCTGCAAAGAGAACTTTGTTAAACTCTATCCATTAAATGTCTTGAGTGGACCTCTGATTCTTCCTGGGAGTCTAAATAAAATAGTACCTCTTCTCAAGATCTCCTACTATTATTCAGTGGAAGACACAAGATAATTCCTTTCAAAGAATTTAATTGCAACCAATGATGAACATGTTTACTGATGTGCCTGGCGTGATATGAGGCACTGCGGAGGGGCAACAGAGGCATGAGATCCCTGAGAGACTATGGCGAGCTTGGCATCAGAAGACGTGGGTATGGGTCTCAGCTCTAACACCACTGACAAAGTAATTACCAAGGAAGAGTAATTCCTACCCTAATTCTTTCATAGGACTATTGCAGGAAAAAGGAAAATATTGTACATGAGAGCCCTCTGCACATCAGGCATCAGCATCGTTTCAGAGTTTTATAAGGTGGCCGCAGTGCATTGGCTTCTCTTGTTCCCTAGCAGAAAGGAATAGCTAATTCTTGGTTGATAGCACACAGAATATAGGTGAGACAGTAGCCACAGGAAAATGCTCCCATCATGAGCTTCTGTCTGGGAAGGGTCAGCAAGGGGTAAAAAGGACAGGAAGAAGAAATGTGACCTGAATCTCCTGAGACCCCAGCCCTTACACAGGCACTCCTCACCTTGCGTGGACCCACCCCCCTCATTTCTAAAACCAG
This sequence comes from Equus quagga, assembly GCF_021613505.1. Lineage (NCBI taxonomy): Eukaryota > Metazoa > Chordata > Mammalia > Perissodactyla > Equidae > Equus > Equus quagga. The sequence goes on from NC_060270.1 coordinate 135,428,581, forward strand.
CTAGTCTCAGCAGGAGCTTTGTTTGTCATCTTTCTTCTAGCATTTGAATGACTTCTCACTTTTCCAGATTGCCCACTATTTCCAGACCTCATGGAAGCCACAAGACATAAAATTACCTGATGTAGACACCACATGGGGTTGCACTTTGTGGACCATAGGAAATCACTTAGGCAGACTGGTTCAGAGACCTCCCTCACACGGCACGCAGCCTGCAGAGGCCGGGCCACCACCATTCCAATGCCCTACACTGTCAGGGAGTTCAAAGTCATCGTCACATCCCCTCCGTCAACAATCAGGAATGGCACAGACAAGTTTAGGTGATGGTCTCTGAACATATTTATTATTGAAGCTTTTAAAATTTGTATGTATTTTTAAACTACTCAGAAAATTTAAAATGCTTTGCTCTAGAGGCTAGTTGGGCATATTAATTTTCCACGGCAATAAACTCAATTGGTTCTATTACACACCTCAATATTTGAGGATCACAAGGATCAATACATGCCAGCAAAGAGTGTGCTAACTTTTGATTTGCCTTTTAATTTTTAATCCATGTGGTTCTTAAGAAAGAAATTTAATATATTGATTGGAAATTTCGTTCAACGAAAAATTAGCCTTCTGTGGGTTGCAGCTTTACATTAATCATCAGTGAATTTATTGAGTCTTTACAAGGACCTACATTTCTGTCCTACGGGTGGTGGCATGTCAAGCAGCCTCCTTCTGCAAAGTGGGAAAAAAGATGCTCATGCATGGGGGATGAGCGAAGCACTTCTAGAACGGAGTGAACTTTTCTGAAGGCTTTCATTGAGCCTATATACTTAAATAATGAGGAAAATAAATAATAAGGCTGTTTTGAAAAAGAAGAATGACTGCAGAAGACAAGTAAAAGTTTTGGCCCTAACCGTCACTACTGTTGTCTTCTTGCTTGGTACTTCTTTTCCTTCTAAGATTTCTCCAAATCTGGAATGTTTATGCCGTAAGCAAGACCCAATTAAACCTTTAGTAAGTCCTTTGGATACTTGTCCAAATTATTGTCATTTCTTTAAGAGAAATCCATTCATTTATTCGACAAACAAGTATCCATCACCTTTGATGTAATATTTGATGATTCCTGCAAAGCACACATAATAAGTTAGCTGCTCTGTAAACGTTACACACACGATAAAGAGAGTCGTCATGACCATGACAATTTTCCAAGCATTGTGCTGACTGCAAGACACACATTTGTGAAAAAGAAAGGTATGATCCCTGCCGTTGAGTGCCTTCCTTTCTGGTTGGGCGAGACAGAAAATAGACAAAAAATAAGCAAGATGGTAAGAGGGCGATAAGCGCTATGAAAGAAACGAACTGAGTGTTTTGATAGAAAAACTGGAAAATAATTTTTACAGGATTGATTCTTGTGTAAAAGTTTGAATGACTGGGTCTGGAGTTACTTCCTTTTGTTTAAATACCCTGCTTTTAAAAAAGTATCATTCAAAACTGAATCTCTTAATTTAAGACGTTTATTCATAACTTCAGAATATCAGGTAATTACCCCTCTTTTCTTTCACTTGGGCTGCATACGGTTGGGTCTGTGTTTACTGACTTTGCTTGTCAGGAACAGAATGTGAGCTATAGAACTATCTTCTGAGAGGGAGGGACACGACAAGAATCACTCTCCCCTGATGAAGAAATTGAGATGTCAGAAATAACAAATTCTAAATCAAATCTGTCATTCCAATTCCTTCCTAAAATTAGTCATTGGATTCACTTTTTTCCCTTTTTTGTTTTCTGAGTGTAATCCAATAACTAAATGGTTTAAAAGAAATCCTAGTGAACTAAGAGTTCGGTTAAAGGGAAAAGAAAATTAGACTTTGAAGTACAACCCTAAAGACTAATTTTTTTTTTCCTGTTTCTTTGCAAGCATGATGTTTTTGCGTAATTTAATTGGCTCATTTCTCATTTTTTGTCATCTCTTTCTTGTTTCCTAGCCTAGGGGCAGAGCAATGTACTTCATACCATTGTTTTAACCTCTATCAAAGGCCTTTGTATGCACACCCCATCATAAGTAAGATCAAAATCCATAATCCTTACCTTCAACTGAGTTAAATGTGATTGCACTTAGCCAAGGATGCCCTCAATTCAGTTGGCATGTAAGGTGAAGAATGCAATTTCCCGGGAGGAAACGGGAACGCTCTGACTCTACAGAATGCTTTTCAAGGAATTTTACAATTGTTCCTGTTCCCTGCCAGGCCTATCTCCCACCACACCTCCCCAAGCCCAGATTCCATCCGTGCGTGTCACCCACCCTTCTCCAAACACCACGTCCTCCCCAGCGGTCCTTTTGTTCCTTTCTCCCCCTCTGCAGTTCCCCTGCTGAAATCCCACTCATCCTGCCAAGGCCAGCTTGCTGTTTCCTCCCTCACCCTCAGACTTAGTCCTCCCCCTTTTCTGCTCCTATAACATCGAACAACCCTTCTCACATTGTGCTTGATTTTATAGATATTTGTGGTCTCTTCTGTTTCACTTTCTAAATTGTAAATTCTTTAAGGGCCAGGAATTTAGAAATTTATAATTACAGCCCCCCACATGTTGCCTCTGGCCTAGGAGGCATTCCATAATAGTTTTCAGTGAATGAATAATCAACCAGTCTGCAGACTACATCCATCGTGTGCTCTTATGTTCAGAAGCCTTGTGGAGTAGAATATGTTTTTTCTCCCCAAAAAAGAATTACTAATAAGATTTTTTGTTTCTGCTCACATTTATAAGAAAATATAAAGCCTGGTAGAGGGGAAGATGCTAATATTGGCTTTTTTTTTTTTTTCCTGCAGCAATTGCATGTCTAGAAAACCATTTTCCTCTAATCATTGCGATGAATACATAATGCCCCCTGGTAAACACCGCTGTCTGACGGGAGCCTTTCCTGGTGCAGTCAGCTCTCCGGCCGGGGTTTCCATTAACCGGCGCACCACGCTGGGAGCTATATTATGCGTGTGCTGTGACATGGGGTCTGAATCTTTTATCGCCATGCGTGAGGTGGTTTCCTAATAGTAGTATTTTCCACCTCTCTAATTATCAAACGTGAAGGTAATTACATATGTTCATTAGATTGGTAATTTCTTTTAATTAATCCCAGATTTGAGGAGCAGTCTCTTAGAGGATGCCCAGCCCACATGGACTCATAGTCTCCAAAATGGGAACACTGAAGACATTCAAGTCAGTAAATCAAAAGATGCTGCTCTCCCTCCCAAACGCTTGGGAGAAACTTTAGTGCACACACGCACACTCACACACACGAAATAACTGACTCTTAGAAAGCTTCATCAGTTGAGCTAATCTAAAAACAGAGCAGAGCATTCGGTTTTTATGTGTGTTGGGCTGGTCACCAAACTAGATTAGCTCTACGGTGAAAGGCATGTGTCCTTAGGAACCAGTTTGAGACCCATGTCCCAGTTACAAAAACATCTGCAATAAGCTCCCAGCTTTCAGCCGCCCTTTTCAGACTCCTCGGCTTCTCCCTGTGGCGGTTGACTGGGTTACCTCCGACTTTCGCTATTATACTTTCAGTCGAGCTCCAGATCGTGCCCTCCAGAATGGACCCAGTGACTATTTGGGTTCTTCCCCGACCAGATGTGCTGGCTGTGCCCTCCTCGGAAGGTGCCCATCTCTCAGTTGTGCCACGGCTGCCCTGTGACACAGCAGAACACTGCAGACGTTTTCCTGCAGGCTTGAGACTTCACTGTGTCCAAAAATAACTAGACAGGCCAGGTTTGGGTCTAGGAAACGTTTTAGCTCGTAGACATATTTAATAATGGAAACACTGGTCTGAAATCTCCTACAGAGACCTCTGCCTTGGAAATGGTTTTATTTATACATAGCTGCAAAAATACCATTTCTGAAATAGTTATGTGGGGCCCAGTATTTAATCTTTTTGTGACTTCTGGAAAAGTTCTTTCAACTGGTAAAGTCAAAAGCTCCTCTGTTTTTCCTCAACAGCCACCTCTGTAAGTGTAACCAAGACTAGAAAGCTAGGAAAGCCCCGCCCAGGCGTCTACTTATGATTTGATGCTTCATTGACAAGGATTTTTTTTTTTTCAGAAAATCTGGGTGCATTTTGTTCTGTGTTGTACTATTCTATATTTAAACATGCAAAAATGGTAGTGGATATTTTTTATTTCATTTAACGCTTAACAGTGTTGTGCGTATTGTCAACACATGGCTTAAAACAAATGTTATAATTCCAAGAGAGTTTTGAATTCCCTGGAAGATATTGCAAAATGTTTAAATTTCATCAAATCCCAAAAATACTCTTTTTAATCAGCAGAATGTGTACCACTCTATCTTCCACTTTCTAACACAACCTGAATTGACTCAGATCTTAGGTCTGCTGTCACTGCTCTACTGAAGGATGAAAACCTGAAAGGAGGCATCTTCCTGCAGCAAGGGCAGGGGCTCGAGACCACAGCACGGGAAGCGGGACGAGATCTTTGTTTCTCAGACCTCTGTTACATTCCAGGCTGGCGCTGGAAATACAGCAGCGAACAAGACAGGCCTTTTACAACCGCAGAGGAGAAAAGTCCTTGGACTTTAATGTTGTGGTGTTGAGGTGCTGGCTTTGCTACTCTTGGTACAAACTTTAAATTACTTAATTTTGCAAAGCCTTTATTTTCTCATCTGTAAAATGGGGCAATTCACCCTTGCTTTCCAACCACCAGGATTGCTGGCAGAATCAAGAAAGGTATCTTATATGTAAAAGTACTTTGTGCGTATGAAGGATCAGAGAAACATGAAATATTACTCTTAAAAAGAGAAATGAAGCAAGTTATTTTAAAATTAAACCTACTATGATTTTCTTTAGATGATGGACTATGTTATCTTTTACTTTCCTAATCGCTATGGAGAGACTATCACAGCAAAGGAGGGCTTTTCTGTCCTCCAACCTTTCGACAGTCAGGCAGAGGAAACTGATCTGAATCCAGAAAGTTTTGGTCAAAAGGGTTATAAAAAGTCAAAACTACTGAGCACATGTCCTATCAGCTCTTTAACATGCAGGGCACACGCATGGGCCCTGTGACAGTAATTCGTACCTCCCACTGTGGGATGTCTGCGTCAGCCGACTGCGCCGTGTATAAAGGTCCAGTACTTTATCTCTTGCTCATGTGAAGATCAAAACAGGGGCCCCTGAAAGCTAGGGGCTGTTCTCCAGCAGCATTTGAAGCATCAGGCTCCTTCCATCTCTGGCTCCGCCATCTTCAGCGCTGAGTTCCCAAGGTCAGTGTGTGTGTCTGTACTGAGCCGGCAGGAAGGGGAGAAGAGCCTGAGAAAACTCACTGGCTCCTTGACCACTTCAGCCAGCAAGTGACATATCTCACTCTGCTTACGCTCTACTGGCAAGAACTTGTTATGTGGTCCCACCAAGTAAGAAAAGGAGCTAGAAACTCTAGTCCCTGGTGCACAGCCACGCCTTGATGATCGGGAAGGCGAGCGTTAATTTTGGTTGACAATTGTTTGCAGTCTCTACCACAGCATCACTTAAACCACGAGCCTAAGCAAGGGCAGAACTGGAGGGCGCCCTGGAAGTCATCTGTCTCAGCACTTCTCAAACTCTTCTGACTGTGGCCTAGAGAATGAAATAAATTGTACATCATCCCACAGTACACCACCCCTGTGTGTTTCTGAAACAAAAGTCACATAAGGTATTTTTTTCCTTTTATGCAAGATGCACAGATACTTTCTACTCTTTAATTCCATTCTATTTAACTTGTTATTTTTTTTATCACTAGTTTTGGTGCATAAGTTGATTTCTCAGCCTGCTTTTGGGTTGTAACCCACTGGATCTAGCTCATCTCTTTAGAAATGACACATATGAGGCTCCACGTGGTTAAGCGATATTCCTGAGGTCACAGAGAGTCAGCAGCAGCTTTGGGCTCACACCTGTGAGCACAAGCCATTAGGCCAGGAATTATTTTTTAAAATAATATCCATCTCTGGTTTAAATTTTAGATACAGTTATCTTTGCTGGCGATTTTTTAATATATTTGATATAGGCGAGTGCTTGCCTACAAATTAGTATTGAATGATATATTATTCTCTAAATCTATATATTTTTGAAATTTTAAGATGACCACTTATAGAAATATCAACTGAAGTTTATAAATATTTAGGTTGTTTGGATCTTGAGTAAGTTGAAAAATAAGGATTCAATTTTGTTTTACCTTTTATGCATCTGTCTTGATACTGAACTCAATTTTCTCTTAAAAATATTTAAATTCTAAAAACTTCTTCCCTCAGAATTTCTAAACTTTCTTTTAAATCTCCAGTCCCTTCCCCTCAAAAAAACCTCTTCTAAACACACAGGTGTGCAAAACTTTAAAATGATATATGTGCTTCTTTCTTTTCTCACAATGTTACTTTCAAATTATAGAGTACCCTGAAAAGTCGAGGTAAAAGTCACATCGGGAGACAGAATAGCACCATCCTCCTCAGAAACACAGCCGTGTTGGTCTTGAAGGAAGAATGATCATTAAGAAGCAAAGACATTTCTGAAATGAATACACCCTCTTTAAACTCAGTTGTGTTTTTATTTTTCTTACATTCTATGCACGGCTTATGTTGTTCATATGATCTCTTGCCAACTCTTTTGATTAACAAGATTGTGTGAAAAAATGCTTTTTTGAGCACACATCACGCATTTTCCTAAAAGAATTGTACTGCACAGGGTAATTAATGTTATAAATAGTGAGTGTTTATTTGTACGAGGAAGCTGCTGGGTGCGAGTTCCAGCTGGCTAGGTGAGTGTTTACTCAACTGAGAAATCCACACTGCAGGCACAATGGGGTCATTGTGCTACATGGGTGGGATGGGAGAGGGGCTGGGGAAGCTATTCTCGGAGGAAAGATTCCCATCGTTTTCCCCAGGTTACCAGGAACTGGCTTATTATCCCAGATCTGACTTCATTTCCCGGTGGCATTAGTGTGGTAGCAAGCAGTGCAAGATTAGAATGGAGCTGAGAGCAAGAGCTTGGGGCTGAAACAGACCTGGTCCAAGTCCTGACTCCTCCCCTTCCTGCCCAGGTGACTTTCGACAATTTGCATAACCTCTTCAAATCCTCAATTAATTCTGTAAAACAGGAGTACCTACTTTACAGGATTTTATGAGGATTAAACCAGACAGTGCATGTAAAGTACCTATAAAATGTCTGGTATATGGAAAATGTACAATAAATGCTAATATTAAATTAAATTTTACGACCCAAATAGAAACTTCACAAGTAACTATGAGGCTTATTTGTGTGTATATGTGTGTGTGTGAGGAAGATTGGCCCTGAGCTAAAACCTGTTGCCAATCCTCCTCTTTTTGCTTGAGGAAGATTGTCACTGAGCTAACATCTGTGCCAGTCTTTCTCTATTTTGTATGTGGGTTGCCACCATAGCGTGGCTTGATGCACAGTGTTCGGTCTGCACCTGAGATCTGAACCTGCAAACCCTGGGCCACCTAAGCTGAGCACATGGACTTAACCACTATGCCACCAGGCTGGACACGAAACATTATTTTTTTTTTAATCACTCAGGAGCAAATCCCTTTGTGTTGGAGAAGCATTATTTTTAGAAAGCTCCATATTTGTTTTAAAAGGCCTCTACGGGCTGAATTTGGTCCTCTCTAAAACCTAATGGAAAGGCCCTTTACTGGCATCATGTGGGAAAACAATACAGCAGATTAATATAAATTTAGAGAGAATAAGATGCATCATCAGCCTGAAGTAGCAAGGTGGACATCACATTCCAGAGTGTCATTCACTTGAATGAGCCTCCCTGTTGTTCTCCATCGATCATTCACCTGCCCAGAATCCTTGACAGATTTCAGCACCGCACACATCAACAGGGTCACAATTCCTGGTTTGGTGATTTAATGCAGTTAAAAGCAAATTTCTTTACATCATTAGAGTCCAGAGAACCAAACAACACTGGTAGGTTTCATGTCATCTGGTCCACCTCTCAGGTCGTCTTTAAAGGTGGAGAACTGAGACAATTATCTAGATAATCTACAAGGCATTCTTGGTCTCAGGAAGCAAATCGGGGCTTCTCTGGACAGGATTTCCAAACTATTGCTAGGCTAATGAAATCCAGGTTCTTATCTTGACTCTTATGCCACTTAAATCTTAAAGACTTAGGAACTTGTGAACTTCAAAAATTATTTTCTATTTAAATGCATTACTTACTTTGAGAGAAGATTTCATCTATTACACACCTGTATTAAAACGTGATCTTTTCTGCCTTTTGGGGAGCTTTCTCCTTTACTCCAGGGACAAAATAATAGCAATTCTCCATTTGTTGGTAACTTTCAATTCCTGCCTCATATAACATTAGATTGTCCCCATGAAAATACTTTATTTCAAAGGCAATTTCACAGGCGATGCCAGCTGAACTCTTTGGCAATCGCTGCGCTACAGCTTTCCTGGTTCTGTTCCCTGCAGCGTCCCCAGCACCCAGAACTGTGCCTGGCACATACTTGGCACACAGTAAATATTACTTGAATATAATAATAAGTCCATTAAATCAATTATATAGAGACATATAATTGTATTAAGAACCATAGTTTTAAAATAAAATTTCCTACAAGATCATATGGAATAAAAATAGAAATGTTGATTATTGCTCATTAAAATGAGACTTATAGAATATCTTATTGATTGTCATGCATTTTTCAAAAGTCAATAGTATATAACTGAACAGAATAATCAGCCATATTCCTTTACACAAATAAATGTTTGATTCTTAAAGTTCAAAGTGAAAGCCATGAGGCCCTATAAACTCTTTTGATCAACTGAAACTATTCCTTTGCTCCAGGAACTGCTCCAACGAACAGAATTTTCTTGTTTGCAATTTTCAGCTGGCAGATGAGAAACGCATGAAGCTTTATCCAAATGGAAAACTCAGTCATTCTTGGTAAAGTAGAGGAAAAAAACCTGTCGGCTCTAAGAATTCGTCACTGGGAAGAATATTAAGGTGGTGCAACTTATTTCTTTGAACAGAAACAGGCGCAGACTGAGTAACTTCTAATTTTCACATTTAACTGGACTCTCATTACAATTACCCTTTCTCATCGTTCTCCAGTTCTCCTGCAGCACACAGCTACACACACACACAAACACACACACACACTGACACAGGGGCAGTTTCTAGGAATTTTTTGGTGGGATTGGAAGTATAATAGAGGGGGTAAAGATTCTCTCCCACCTACATCTTGAGCCAATCCTACTCACCTAGGGTTCATGGAGGAGAGGTGACGCCAAGGGGACTCTTGTGACACTCCTCCTGGGTCCATCTACTCCTCACCCCCTCCTTCAAGTTGCATGGGAAAGTGCACAGTGCTGATGACTGCAGAGGCCCTCCTGGGAGGAAAAGCTGTGTTTACACAATTATTACTGAGCTGGATTCCAAACTCTTTATTGTTTTAGTTGTCTGTTTTAAATCACAGACAGAAGGATTAGGAAGTACTTTGGAAACCAACTGAAAAAGAGAAGTGGTGTGGACTAATGCAGTGGTTCCCAGACTTTTGGGTTTCATGGCCCAGTAGTATGTTGAAAATAAGTTGGGGAACCAAGAGACAGTTGTCAACTTTTATTCTGCCAAGTAAGACATTAGAACAACAATACCAAGTCTTATTATGCGTGATCACTGGATCTTCATAAAAGGAACAACACTTTCATCCCCAAAAAGCAGGAAGAACATCATCTTGGACTAAAAGACTATTCTTCCCAAGAAAGGATGGTTGGTAATCTTAACAAAGAGAGAGAGGGAGAGAAGGCACTGTCAGGGGCTCCCATGGTTGTTCCAGGTCTCCTCAGATGCCTCTCATGAGTTCTCAGTGCCCATCCACCCCCAGCTTCTGTGCTTTGCTTCTGATAGCTTCCATCAGAGGACTGCCCTTAGACTTCTAGAGGCGGTTTGGGTTCGCGTACAGAAAACCGGACAGGCCTGGGAGTGCCTGACTGGTGCTTGAGATGGAAGCCCAGCTCCTTCCTTAGAGGCGGATAACCTCTGAGGGGCAATTAATGCACGATCAGGCGGAAACAGGGATTGCCCCTGAGGTCACGCCCCTCCTTGGCTTCCCTCCGGTCCTGTCCTGCTTCCCCACTTCCTTATTGCCTTCTCAGGGGAGCCACGCCTTAATATCACACTTGCACATAAGTCCTCGTCTCAGGGTAGCTTCTGGGGAACCTGACCGAAGACACCTGGGTAAACACTTCTTTCCAGATCGATGTGCTCATGGCCTTCGAGGGAATGTCCAGAGACTATGCTTGGAGGAGAGGGCCCAGGCTCCAGTCCAAGCTTTACCACCAACCAGATGTTTGCTCTTAGCCAAGACCCAGGACCATCGGCTTTTCCTGTTCCACCCCTGCTCCGTGGCGGCTGCGTGGGAGGACGTGGAATGAGAGTGAAGTTGGGGCAATTCCACAAACACAGGTAAGAAAAAACGTAGCTTCCTCATCTCCTCCAGCTGATCCCATCTTTCTTACAAGCCTCTGTCCCACTGTATAACGAAGACAACATGAGACTCCAGCCTAGTCAACAGAGTCCCGTCCAATTCAAATAGACTCTAGATAAATCACTCTTTATCTATCAGGCAAATGCTGTTCTTTCAGATGTCCTACTCCTCTCTGAGGTGGCCTCTGGGGGAACAGAAGGAAGGCGCATTACCTCTGAGTGGCAGGAGAAAGGGGACCTCAGAGCTGTGTGTCAAGGACCCAGACCCATCTGCCTGAGCCCTGGTCTCTTTGCCCTTGTCCCCCTGGCTGCTGGGCACCCTGCTGCTGCATCTAGGGCTCGGGAACGGGCAGTGGTTCCCTTGGTTCAACTAGGGGATAACCCACTCCTCTGCTGTCTAGACACCACAAGAATCTCCCTGGTATTAGGACCCGCTGGAGTTTGGCCATGACTTCCATTTTATGCCCATCCTGGATGGTGCTCTGTCCCGCTTGTCATACGTCACTAGGCCTCTGCTGTGGTGACTTCCCCTGGCAGGCTCCCCAGCCACACTCTCCACCCCCATATGCTCCTACAGACCATGTGGGACATTCAGGTCTCTGCAAGGCCACACAAAAGCAGAGCAGGGCCAGCATAACCTTTGCCTCTGCCCAGCCACACTGTGTCTTCACTTCATGGTGAGTACAGGGTACATGCTGTAAGGGAGACTCCTCCTGGAGTCCCAACAGGAGCGAGGGAAACGTCCCCTTCTTTGGCTTTCCCCTAAACTTATCCAAATGCCTCACTCTCTGGGATTTCTCTCTGAAGAGGAAAGATCAGGACTCTGAGTTAGTGCTTTTCTTACTTCCGTCTTTCTCTTCCCTACAATCCATGAGGATCAGAGGGATGAGCTATTGTTTTCCTTCTTCCCGTTTAGCCAGGTTTATCCCTATGTTACATCAGGGGCCACCATGTACATTGCACAGGATGTGGCCTGCACAAGAAGGCCCAAATGAGACAATGAGTAGGATTTAAAATCCAATCTGCCCTCTGCTCACCCAGCCAGGAGCCCTGGCCCTCGGCTGTGTCTGCTTAGAGCAGTAAGGTCCTTTTTCTAGTTTGAATGAAAGCACTGTAAGGGCTAGCAGCAGTTCTGGCCACATCTATTCTCCTCTGAGGGCATCACCCTCCCCTTCCCTGGAGACACGATAGCTGTCGGAGGACACGACTTACAGGAGAGAAGGATGACATACACATTGCTTAGTATTTTCAAAATATGATCTGCATTCCAGATGCTGAAGCACTTTGAGACCAATGGGAATTGGGTGGTCAGTTAACCGACAAGTGGCAGTTGTGTTTTGCCGTGAATCAGTACTGTGCAAAGACTGGTGACACAGAGGGATGTATGACGTGACCCTTAAAGAAGGAAAGCTGAAGTGGGCTTCAGGGACAATGCAAGAGGCACCAGCTGTGTGGAGTGGGCTTCATCCTGTGGGGCTTCAGGGTGACGCAGGCCCCTGAGGTCAGGAGATCCCAGCAAAGGCTGATATGAGTGACTAGAATACAGGTGGGGGCCTGCTGAGCTCTTAAACATGGTACGATCTGAGTTCTCTTTTCAGAAATCTTTATTTATCCATCTTGGGCTTTTCTCTTTTTTTTTCTTTTAAGTTAATCCCTTAAAAAAGGTCGGGGGAGGGGGTGGCCTGGTGACATAGCGGTTAAGTTCATTAGCTCTGCTTCAGTGGCCCAGAGTTCACAGGTTGGGATCCCAGGTGTGGACCTATGCACCGCTCATCAAGCCATGCTGTGGTGGTGTCCCATATGCAAAATAGAGGACTATTGGCACAGACGTTAGCTCAGGGACAATCTTCCACAAGCAAAAAGAGGAAGATTGGCAACAGATGTTAGCTCAGGGCCAATCTTCCTCACCAAAAAACACCAAAAAATGAAGACAAACTAAGCTCCATGGGGTGGCTGCTCTTCACATACGTCCCTAGAACAGGAAGATTCCTGGGCTTCCCTCATGAGGCAAGCAGACACTTCCACAGATTTCAACTTGATTTATATTTTCTGCTCAGAAGAAAACTCAAACACGATTATTAAAGTAAAACTTTAAGTGGAAAATACAAGGACGAGTAACTATGGGTTGAGTCCCATCTCCTCAACATGACACAGACCTGCCATTTAGTTTGTCCCCCAACCACCATCTCACAAGACATGGGGGTGTCTGCAGAAACTTCAGTCGGCCAATGTCCATCACATGGACGTCCTTAGCTGTCATGGCCACTCTCTTTATTTCACCAGATACATCCTCAGACTGTCAAGGCCCAGGCATTTGAGCGACTCCCTTTTATACCCATTTGTTGCCAAGGGTAATTTGTGTCCATCAGAGCAATCGGTCCACTGAGAGGCGAGTTTACAATCATCATAACGGTCCTCCCAAATCTCACAGATCAAGTAAGGGTCCACTCCCATATTTGAAGAGGCTGCAAATTTAGGAGATTCACAGAAACCAATGAATGACTTATTTTAGTGAACTAAGGTCCATGTCCACTTTACTTCTATAAATAAACCTATTTATAAGCCTGTGTAATATCTATAAATATTACAGATTGTTTCCAATGAGGCAAGAGAGAGACAGAAGGAAAGAGAGAGAGAAGAGAGAATAAAAGATGTTTTGCTGATAAAAATAATGAAAAGGTATATTTATGGCCTTTCTTGGTGTTTTGGGGTGTTTTTTCTTTATCCAGTATTTATCAGAATAGATGCACTACGGAAAAATAATGCACTACATAAATTCTAGTTATATTAGCATAAAAATGAAAAGTAATCACAGGAAATGATTACAGTATAAGTAGACTTGTAAATTCAGTATTTTTCTTTGTAAAAGATGCAGTGCATCATTTCTAGTGAAAAAAAAACATGTTTATTTCATATCTGAAAATGAACTTTTCTTTTTAGTATGAAAAGGGAAAAAATATCCAGGATCCTTAATGTGAGTTAATAAAATTACAATTAGTCTGAACAACTCTCTCTACTTCTCTGAAGCACTCAGCAACATTTAACAGAAATGCCAAGTCTGACGGGCTATGAAGTGAGAATAGTGATATTCCTACTCTCCCCTGCCCAGCCCCCAGGGTTGTTCTGGAAGATAAATGAGCCCGTAGTAAAGGGGTCCAACCGGGCACCAGCACAGGGGCTTCTCTTTCTACTCTATCACGGCCCTCTGGTTGTCAGCGCCCCATATCATCTCATGCAGGATGTATGTAGGACGAGGGGTACAAGCGTCTTGAGCCATTGAAAAGGATGGGCACACACACAGGAGAGTTTGAGTGGAGCTGGCAAAGTCTCAGAGACGTGCCAGCTTTCTTCCAATGGGCAGTCCAGGGCCACTGTGCAGGCAACTGCAGATGAAAGAAACGTACCCCAGGGTCTTGAAGCAACAGTTGACACGGCTTCCCCCCACAGCTGACATGCGGAGCTAACTCTAAACGTGACAATGAGAGAACATAAAAGATCAGGATTTTAAGATTTCATCTTGAAAAAGACTTATATTTTTGTCCTCTGAATTTCTTCCTCTCACCTACTTTAGGAACAGCCTTCTTTCTTTGCCAGCCCAGTTTCTACGTTCCGTGAGGCAGAATCAGGTAAATGCATAGGAGAAAACAGGACCAGAAACTTGAGAGGACCACGGCCCTGGGGGCTGAGACTGGGAGGAGAGAGTTGGTGAGAAACTGAGGAGTAAGAGTTAAAAGAATGAGAAACTCCTGATCACCAGGTGTTTGAGAAAAGCGAAGAGGAAGAGAAATCCTCAGAAAGGTCTCTAAGGGTTGCAAACTGGACTATAGGGTGAAACCATGCAAGAACCGGAAGACAACAGCTCTTTCAGAAACACCAGTAAGGATGGGAATGGCTCTTTAACTGCTCTGCAATGCTAGACCGTGTTTCCCTGGACGATAGACTAAGTAACCACGCAAAACTGTGTTCATTCAGGCACTCCAGCCATTTTACCTTTTGATGGCATATTGTCTGAACACATCACTGACGAAAGTCAAACGATAAATCTAGTGAGATTTTAGTAATGAGACCTACCTCATGTGTCCCAAAAATTCTTGAAACAACTAGAAACTCTTTCAGATCCCCATGATGATGTGGTAAGCAAAAGATTCTGTTTTCCACATGAAAGTGAGTGTTGCTCAGGATGCAATACAGCCTAGCAGAAATTAATATGTGAGTCACGAGCCTTAGAATCCATTTCCAGTCACACCACAGACTTTTTTTATTTTGGCTAAGTTACCCTCTTTGACTCTTTAGAACTCTCTCAAAGACGTAGTAAGAGAATAAATCAGATTACTGTTTGTGTCATATGGAACATTTCAACAAAATGAACAATATAATCACAAGGCTGGTATATTAGTCAGGGTTCCGGGCACCCCGTGGCCCAGTCAAGCTGATACATAAAATTAACCATCACAGTCGGGTTTATAAAATTATAAATAAAACCATATTTTCATTCGATAGAATGTAGTGTGAGATGTGTCTCTGAGAATCAGCCAGGAATTCATCCTTTTGGTCAGGGGCATGCCAGACGTTGAGGAATTCCCCTCACAGATGCTTTCCGACTTGGAGCATCGTTCCCGAAGGGCCAGGCTTCCTGTGGGTTAAAGTGCAGGGATGGCAATGCAGACGCAGCAGCAGGCTGAGAGCCGGAGTAACAGGGGGCCTGGTGACGCCCTCTGGGCATTCCGAGGGATGCCTCACAGAGCACGTCCAGGGAAAACTCTCCAGACCTCACACCTCCACCCCAGAGCTGTGAGAGCTGGACAACCCCCAGGGCCTACAGCTGAGGGAACAACAAGTTGCTCAAAGAGGAAACGAAGGAGACTCTTGGCTGGCTGTTGAGCTCACAGGCCAGCCCGGAGAGCTTTGTCTCTCAGAGTTCATTTTGTTTTGCAACCAGACCTACATTTCAGTTTAAAACTGTATCCAGGCCGCATCGTCCCTGTCCTGTGTCAGGGTGCAAGGCATGATCAGGCAGTGGGGCACCTGCATCCAGATGAGGAGTCCTGAGTGCCCACCATTCTGGAGTAACAGCTTCTCTACACTGATGACTTACAGGTCACACATTACCTCTCACCAGCCAAAACTGTGCTCTTCTCCAGGGCATGTCCACGGGACAGTAAGTAAATATGGAAGGGAAGAACGAACTGCTTTACTTGGAAATGCGCATTAATTTCTTTTCGTGGGAATCGACCTGACGAACAGGTAGCTCTGCCCTGATTCCTCAATAGGTAGTGTTCTTAGGTGATTAATTCTCAACAAACAAGACTCTGGCATTCTAACTTGTGGCCCATTCCTCAAGCTGGAACTAACTTCTTTTTTTTTTTTAGCATTTATCTGTACATCTCTCCCGTAGTAGAATTACTTAGGAGCACCCTTCAGCTTTCCTCCTGCGTTGTGAGCTCATTGGTCTTTGTGGGAATCCCTCTACACCTCGCACAGCACCTAGCGTGGTACTCTGCTTCGTGAGTTCTCTATACATATAAACAGCATCACGAGAATGCGCATTTGCCATGCAAAAGCCAGTTAGTACTTACTGAGCAGCCACTAAGTCACCAGCACTGTGCTGTCCACAAAAGAACATCATCTCCACCGGGAGGGGTTTAGAACCGCACTAGCGAGATAAGAGTTACTCATCCCCAGAGCGCTGGACATTTGCACAGAAGCTCTTAGTGAGCTTCCTCCTGCTTCGTTTGGTGCCTTCTCTGAAAATTGGTCAAAATAAGAGACACAGTATTATATAATACACGATTTCTATAACTATTACTTCAGGGTATTGAGAAATACCAACTTATGTGTAGCCAAGTAAGATAGTAAATACAACTTAACTAGCAAGATATTGGTAAAAACCGTATCTACTAAGAAGGAGGGTCTTCCGCTGATTTTAAAGTTCATTTGTAAGAAGAACAAGCAAGAATAGCAGAAGAAAAATCTTTCAAAAAGGATCAATTGTGAGGGAGCTCTAGTCTCACCAGTTATTAAAATGTATTATCAAGCCTCTATATTTAAAACTGTGTGGTATTGGCACATGAAAAGGGGGGAAAACCAATGGAAAGGGATAGAAAATGCAGAAAAAGACTGAGTTGCACATGAGAATATAATGTATGATGAGCTTGACATTTCAGATCAGGGGGAAAATGTATATTTTATTAAATAGTAAAAGATAATTGGAGAATTGCAACGAATAACATAAAACTGGATCCATTCCTTACACCACACACTAGGATAAATTTCAAATGGATGGGATACTTAAATATGAAAAAGTAAAACCATATAATAATTAGAAGAAAATGGCATGAGTGAACTTGTAATCTGGGAATGGGAAAAACTTTCCTAACTAGAACTCAAACATCCAGAAGGAGTAAAGGAAAAGAATGATGTATTTGACTAGATATAACTAGAAATAGTTTGCATGGAAAACATATACTATAAGCAAAGTATAAAGATAAATGACAAAGTTGGAAAAAAAATTTGATACCACAGGTAAAGATACAGATAAAGTGTTCACCTCCCTGCTATATTTGGTCATGCAAAGGAATCGTTGTCAACTTTTTTAGACGTTAGCCTGCTCTTGTAGTTGTTTTGAGAAATATTTGGCTTAATAAATAGTTATCTATTATATTGTTTTAAATAAACATCATCACCTCCATCTTTATGGCTGACTAGATGCTCTGAGGGATTCTCCTACTGCAAAACAGGGAAATCCTATTGAAGACACACTCTGAGACATGACTGGTTTCACAAGAGATGGGGGATGTGTTCAGAGGTTCTTACCTCCCCCTCCCCCGAGTCACTTGAGACCAGAAGTAGCAGGAGCTGGGGCAGCTGGAAGGGACAGGGTCACCTGAGGCTGGCTGGGCAATAGCATGGCCCACTGTGGCAAGAGTAAAAGGAACTTGGGACTCCCTGTGCTGGTCGAGACCCTCAGGGAAGCTGAAGTGTCCCAGTATAGAGCCCCTGGCCACCAGTAGAAGCAAGTGACATCAAGAGTAACACAGCCATGCCCCTTCGTTTATGTATTGCCCATGGCTGCTTTTTGCTACAAGAGCACAGTCGAGTCATTGCAGCAGAGACCATAAAGCCCACAAAGACTAAAATATTTCTCATCTGGCCCTTTACTGAGAAAGTCAGCCAGCCCCGCTTTAGGTCCTTAGAGATGACAGCAGTCTCCACTCTCGCCCCCTCCTCCCCCGGGAATGTGTCCTGCTCTTGACTTGCTGTCTTGGCAGAAGAGCAGTTCAGAGGCCCCACTTCCCCTCCCCCACAGGCAAAAGATCCAGGATGGGGATTATTCCAATTGCCATATGCAGGAATTCTAAGTGAACATTCAAAGACCAAAGAAGCAGCCATGGACCAGGTGAGTCCATGAACCCAGGGACCCACTGTAAGTTGACTTTGGCCAGGACTTGATTTACTACCTTGCCCTAGTGTGCTCCACACCAATAGCCCATGTTGACACTTTCTATCCAATAGTCCTGGAAACATTTGGGGAATGCCCTTTCCCAAGTTACCTAAGTAAATGGCCATAGGTCCCTGTGGGAATCATTGCCATGAGTGATCTCACATCGATAAGTTCTCCCCTGTCTAATCTTACATTCCTATCCCCTTGATCAAACCCTCTCAGAACCCATCCCACGAAAATGCCCTTTCTCCAGCTGGTACATGCTGGCCTGTACACTCCCTTTCTTCCCTGTCAGCCCCTAACATCTCCCAGCTGGTTAGCACTGCGACTTAACCCTAATTACAGGCTGAGTGATCAGAAGGGGATTGGGGCAGATCCTGAGGGGCACGTTTTGTCATGTGGTGGAGAGACAGCTAAATTGTCCCTAGGAAGGGGAGTATGCTACTTCTTAACAGGGAGCGGTGGGACACTTCTAAAAGCTCAGAGGTCAGGAGTGTGGGCACTTAAATTTTGACGGAAGAGTCACCCAGATGTCTGCATCCCAAAAGTGGGGCCCCATTTTTCCCCAAATGGGAGCTGACCTTGACAGCAGACCTGTCTCGGTTGAATCCAACCTTCTCTGGGGCTTGGTCACTCGGCTATGTCCTGAGCCTGGGCCTGGTCTTCAGTTCTCTCTGCCCGTCTTTTGCGGGGGACGAGAGCCCTTTGTAAGCTACCAGGGAAGCTCTTGCTTTTCATGCCTAGCTTTTCAATTGCTCGTTCATCACTTCCAGCTCTTCATCATCTTTTTCTAGAGCATCAACAGTGCTTAGCAATAGCCATCCAATCTCACTGCCCTTGGAGTTACTATTTCCCCACATGCTTCTCAACTGCCTCATATGTCACACCAGCTACACCACCATATACCAGTTCACCTCTGGTAAGAATGGCAACCACTGGATTGCCACCTTGGGCCAGGTGCTATATCTACTCCTCCTACCACAGTGGTGGTGGCCTCACTGCCAACAGGGAGGTATGTGATCCACCTCCAAAACTTCGTCTTATCACCCGTTTTCTCCGACCACTCCTTGTACCAGAACTGTCTCAGACTGGGTTACCTCTGCGGGAGAAATGCGGGCTACACAGGGGAAGAGCAAATAGATTTACGGAAATTACAGCTAATGTTCCAGTTCTTGGGTTGGGTAGCAGATTCTCTTGTTTTTGTATTATCTGGTAATTCAATATATTCACGTAAAGTCTTTTGGGTATATCTAACAATGTTCTTTAAAGACAAGAAGGCAAAAAATAAATTGTTTATTCTGCATAACATCTTATGCTACCATAATTATAAAATTGTGAAAATGCATTACTGCATTTAAAATTTTTCTTTTAGGCTTCTAAATACTTTAAACCAGTATAAGTGTTATTTTGTTGTTGTTGAAAGTGTGTATGGTCTGTTGAAATTAACTAAGAATAATGGTAGTTCATTATCTTAGTGGTAGTTCATTATCTTTGTCAATTTTTATTGTAATCTTAGCAAGTGATTTTGAATAAAAAAGTGGGTCAAGTAAATTTTAATAATATAATCTGCTTGAGCTTTTAACTAATTAATGTTTTAAGTCTCCATTTTGAGGTGCAGATAGAGATTGATATATTTCTGTAAGAAGTCATGATCTTAACAGGGTTCCGAGATAACTCTCAACGTAATAAAGGATAGTTTCTTAGGTCAAGTCTAATAATTGTTTGTGCTGATCTTACTTCATTAAGTTTCATCTTTCCATAAACTTTGTTGCAATATTAGTGTAATGATTCTCAATTCTTTGCATGATGGAATCCTTGAATACTGACAAGCTTTTGCATAGGCCAGAGTCATCAACAAAAGTCTTGGATGGCTATATTTAGTTTTTTTAAGCAAGGGAGTCAATGACCACATCCATGTTTTGTAAAAGTATAGCTTACTGTCCTATGGATAATGAATCAGAGAGAAGAGTGCGGGGAAGGAAGGAGAGAAGGAGGAAGAATGGAACTGAGAACCTTTTGGATCGATGTTGGGGAAAGCCTTGGTGATCAATTTGATGTAGAGATAAAGGACAAGGACTAGTGAAAGGTGACTCAGGTTTCTAGTCAGAGGGACTGGGTGGACATGCTATCATCAGCACAGGTTGGTAATCAACGAGAATTGATGGGTTTAGCAAGGATAAGATTAACTCAAGTTTTAGCCATGTTGATTGCAAACGGTCTCGGGCATAGAAGGAGAGCCATCAGGGATGATCGGCCAGGGACATTTTCCAAAGGAATACTTTGTACGATGTATTTCATCTCTGAAAACTTCTTCTCCACCATTACCTCAGCTATGCCTTTCCTATGTCCCTAGAGGAAACCAGACAGATCTCCTGGGCCTGTGGGAAGGAAGAAAAGAAGCTATACAGACAGCCCGAGCTTGAAGCAGCCCTGGGCCAACCCCAGTACTTTGTGCAGGCCTGTGGAGTCTAACATGGAACTGAATTTTTCTCCATATAAGTTTAGATTTTATTCTTTTAAAAATGACGGTACAAAATGTTTTCAAAACTATGAAAAGTCCAATTCTCTGTAAGTTTGTAACATACAGCTCATGCTAAAAATGAATGATTATACACTGACAACCATACAACCCATAACTCCCAGTTGAGCCAACACAGAAATAATCAATATATAACAGGCTTATGAAACATCAACACACAGGATGAGCCAGGCAGTCCTTTCACAAATGGGATGGGAAAAGCACTAGCAACAGGGCCACACTGGGCCATTGTTTTGAGTTGAGCTTAGCTGAACTTTAAATAGATTTACATAGGGAGAAGTATAAAACTTCCTCAAATAGAATACCACTTAACTCACCACAAGCCATGGCGGGGGCTCTGGAGACACTTTTTATATTCTAGTAACTATAAAAGAAAGGTTTAACACCAAGCTATTTCTCTTAAATTTTCATATTGTAGTGGACTTTATAAATGTGTCTTTGGGCTTAACAGAAATGCCACTGAATGGTGTGCCCCCTCCAGGCTATTCTCACCCCTGGCATCGGTGTTATGGTGTCTACTCTCAGGGTGACTGTTGTTTCCCCTTGCTACCTATCCCTGCAATTTTGCTATGATGCCACAAGATGGTGACAAAAAACACATTGCCAACAAACTGTAGCAGCTGCGCCCCAGGGATGCAAGATAGACAGATTAATTGTCAATGGACACATCTTTTCCTCCAATGATTTTAGCTTTTGTAGTCACAACAGTGCAAATACATTGTCGTGGGCAAGGCTTCAGTAGATGAATTTGTCTTCTGGACCATTGACTTTCCCATCCAGCCCCTTACCACTCTAGTCCCTCCTGGGTACTCCTGGTCCACTGGCTATTGAAGGCTCTGCTCCTTCAATAGCATCCACAAAGCTGTCCATTTATTAGGTGCCAGGTTTCTCAAACATTACTTCGATTATTCCTCATGTGAAACCTGCAAGGTAGGTATTGTTATAGTCTTTCACTGAGGGTAGTAACTCCAGAGGAAACTGAGAAGCCAAGAGACTAAATAGCTTGCCCAGGGTAGCCCAACTGACTGGAAATTGTATTAAACATTGGAAATCTTTTTATTGAGGTATAATTGACATATAACATTATACTGCTTTCAGGTGTACAACACAATGATCTGATATTTGTATATATTGTAAAATGATCACCACAGTAAGTCTAGTTAACATCCATCACCACACATAGTTAAAAAAATTTTTGTGTGTGTGAGGAAGATTTGCCCTGAGCTAATATCCATTGCCAATCCTCCTCTTTTTTCACTTGAGGAAGATTAGCACTGAGCTAACGTCTGTGCCAACCTTCCTCTACTTTGTATGTGGGATGCCTCCACAGCATGGCTGACGAGTGGAGTAGGTCCGCACCTGGGGTCTGAACCCATGAACCCAGGTCACTAAAGCAGAGTGTGCAGAACTTTAACCACTTGGCCATGAAGCCGGCCCCCTATTTTTCTTTCTTTTGCTGAGAACTTCTAAGATGTACTATCTTGGCAACTTTCAAATATGCACTACAATATTATTAACTAAAGTCCCCATGCTGGACATTACATCCCCAGGACTTATTTATCTCATAACTGGAAGTTTGTGCCTTTCGACCCGCTTCACCCATTTTGTCCATCCCCCAAATTCCACCTCTGGTAACCACCAATCTGTTCTCTGTATCTATCAGCTTGGTGTTTTTTTGTTTTGTTTTGTTTTGTTTTTAGATTCCACATATAAGTGAGATCTTACGGTATTTGTCTTTCTCCGTTTGACTTATTTTACTTAGCATATAATGCCCTCGAGTTTCATCCATGTGGTTGCAAATAGCAAGATCTCATTCTTTTTGTGGTTGAATAATATTCCATATATATATATATATACTACATTTTCTTTATCCATTCATCCATCAATGGACATTTTAGTTGTTTCCACATCTTGGCTGTTGTAAATAATGCTTCAGTGAATGTGGGAATGCATATAGCTTTCCAAATCAGTGTTGTTGTTTTCTTTCGATAAATACCAGAAGTGGAATAGCTAGGTCATATGGCAGTTCTATTTTCAATTTTTTGAGGAACCTCCATACTGTTTTACAACAGATTAGAAAATTTTAAACCAAGTCTGATCCTAAAACTTCAGCCATTACACTATGCCAACCTCATGTGTTAGCTGCCTGGGCTTTTCCAAGGTCTTTAGCTAAACGGAATGATTTGGGGAAAAAGTGAAATTTTCAGTATGGAAGAGTTTGGGGGAACTAGAAGTTCTCGGACGATGTAGGTTCTTCAGCTATTGGATCTAAACCCCTAGACAACATGCTGGCCTGCTTAATTCAACTCAACAAACAATGACTTAAGCCCTCCATGTGCTAGACATTGAGCTCAGTGTTATAGCAAAAACAAAGATAAATCAAACCAAACTCTACGTCCTAAGAAGCTCATATTTCTCTCCGTTTTTGTCGACCAAAGACCATTGGATGGCATGCTGTACTAACAGAAGAATTTGGTTTAATGAAGGTAGCAACAACCTAAGGTTTATTGCGTGCAGGTTGATACACAGTAAAGGACTCATTTGGTCCTATCCCAAGTCCGTGGATTTCACATAGTATCTAGGGCCTCCTTCAATGGCAGAGGAAGAGCATGAGTGGAAAGGAGGAGCAGTTGGTAATCTCCTATTTATTTTTAAAACCATCAGAGTTTTATGGATCACTTATATGTTATAGCAGGCATTCTTTTTATTTATCACAATCCTTGAAATATTTATTGAAGAATGTACCCCTTCCATACATGGCAAGATCCCAGTGGAGCTATTAATCACACAGGCCTGCCTCCATTGACCATAGGAGTGGGCACATGACTCCTCAGATTACCCAATCATGTCCCTTGGGGCGTGGTGATTGGTCCAGAGGTGTACCTGGGCTCCAGGTAGAACCAATCGGAATCCATTTGGGGGATCGATATATGGACACCAGTAGAAGAAGCTATATTTTCCACTGTGATTTCTAACCATGGACTATGTGAAACTTGCCCACCACGTGGAAAGAGTGCGCAGGTGGAACACAACCAAGCAAAGACAAGCAGCGCCAAGAGATGGAGAGAGTCACAGGACCCTGATGACATCATTTGAACTCCTGGATGTACTTCTTAGACCCTCGGTTATACGAAACAAACACACACACACAAGCAAAACATTTTGTATGCATCCGTTTCTTCAGGGCTTGTTTGTTTGTTTGACGTAAGGAAGCAGTATGAAGTTACGCTGAAAGTATAAGACGTTAGCTTGAGTATCTGTCGCATGGAACCAAGAGTCCTGACGTAAAAAAGAAAAAAATCTATAATATCTTTAAAGCTTGCAGGTAGTGGGGCTTAAATCTCTGAGGGTAACGAGGCTCAAAGCAGAGGGCCTAGTGCCCATGTCCTGCTCTCCATTTGCCATGCCTGTAACAGCAGCTCTCTTGGGAACGAGCTCGCTGTGTTTCCTGGGTCTCTTCTGGAAGGATGTGGAGTGATCTCCACCACTGTCCGGGGTATCAAGCATCTCGCTGAGAGCAGTCCCTTGGAATCCTGAGCATCCGAGGTGGGCTTTGCCTCCCTAGCAGCAATTTGAACGGTTTGCCCTCAGTTCTTAGGACTGGACCCTTTTTCTTTGCTCCGACTCTGCAGATACTGAGCAATGAATTGAGACCACTGGTCTAAGGTTTCTACCTCCACAGAGAGAAATATCTTAGCTCATTCTCTTAGCGATGAATAAATAGGCTTCCAACTATGAGTAATCTGAAAATAAGCATTTTGTGGGCCCTCACTGACCATTGTTGAATTGGTAAGTCATTAATCAATTTCAATTACCTGGCACGATGGGAGGACGAGGTCTGGAAATTCTGTCACGGCTGATATGCAGTCTATGATGCCCTGGTCTGGAATTCAGCTACTGAAAACACATGCAAAAAAGTAGCTGAGGTTTCAGCCTCACAAGCTCTGATAATTTATCGCTAAAAATAAACATGTGCTCAAGAGACAACTACTGTGTAAACACTCTCAGAAAGATTTTTCAGCATCTGCA
Organism: Equus quagga; assembly: GCF_021613505.1. NCBI lineage: Eukaryota > Metazoa > Chordata > Mammalia > Perissodactyla > Equidae > Equus > Equus quagga. Next base: position 135,453,053 of record NC_060270.1, read on the forward strand.
TACAGAAGCTGCCATCCAATACCCAAGGAAGCTGAGGGCACAGCGCACAAAGAAGGCTTTATCTTTGGGGAAGCAGCATCTGCTGAGCATGAAGGAGCAGCAGGACAAAGACTCGCTGCTCTGGTTCCGGCGGGAAAGGAAACAGGATTCATTGTTCTGTCTTAAGCAGTCGCACGTTTACTGTTCCAAGGCTGTGCTGAGTAGCGGAGGCTGCCTTTCCCGGGAAACATAATGCCTGTCCTTACACTGGTGTTGGGCTACACAATCCTCGCTGGGAGCAGAGATCAATACGCCTTGCTCTCCCTGAGGATGCTGTGCCATGTCCGGGATACTACCCGGTGCTTAGTGGGCGCTTTATCATCTGTATCTCTCGCCTGTCTTTCCATTAATACTGTCAACTTTTGGCAAATATGATTTGTAAAAACCGGAACTATACGGCAGCTAAATGAGGACACAAACACTGTAAAATCATGGGCTCTTTCCTTTACCTTAGGATGATTTTAAACGGAAAGTTTCCTCACTCGGGGTGTATTTAAAATGCACAATTTACCTCCGACATTCCAGCAACACTCTTAGTGTGTGAGAAACAGGGCACGCGTTCGTGCACGCCCTTTCCCTCCATCAGGCTTTGCAAAGAAAGGACTAAAGGAAGAACTGACCGAAAGAAGAGCTGCTTCAAGAGCCAGGAAGTTGAAAACTTAAAAGCTTTTAACTTAAAATTAGGTTTGAGGATTATCTGAAGTTTTCAAATATACAGACAGGTTGTATTCTTCGTCAGCACAGGTCACAGGAGAGAGCAGTGAGTGAGAATTTACTGCCCAGCATTGTGACAGGAAAACCTCCAGAATGATCGATTCATCGAGTTATGGCTTTTGAATATGAATTTTTGCCACGGATCACACACTCGTAGCCATGCGAGTTGCTTTGGCAGGGCTATGCGAGACACAGAAACCCCCGCCAAGATGAGGAGGCGCGGGAGCAAGGGGCGGATAGAAAAGAACGGCATGCTGGTCGATGTCCTGCTTTCTCGGCTGGTTTGGAGTCTGAAAGCCTGCCCCCTAACCAGATCCGACTTCCCAGAGAAGGCTGGCCTCCCAGCTGGGCCTGGTTCCCCCCCAGCCCATCCCTGCACTAGGCTGTGGTTGCTCACATCTGCACTAGACGTTGTAGTGAAACCCTCACTCCAGGCCTAAACTTGAGTATCTCCATAGGTGTGTTTCTAAATCTAAGCAGATGGTTTAGTTTCTTTTCTCTTATTTTGAGTTTGTTTATGAGTTTGTGGTTTTATATAGTTGTTCCTAACATTATTTAACCAGGATTGAGGTTTTTCATGGTTCCTAACCACCTGGGGTCCGATTGTCGCTTTCAGCATTTACTGGATGATAACTAACATTTCTGACTCCCAGCTAGCTCCTTTCCACTCCCTACATCAGAATTTATGAAAAACCAGCACCTAATTCTAGTGCTCAGTAACTGTCTCATGGGAGACTAAATGTCAGAAGCCCAGAATTTTAGAAACGTCCCATGACTAACTCCACAGACTTGAGCAAGTCCTGGACTCTAGGACCCTTGTGCTGGTTACTTTTATGTGTTAATTTGGCTGCGCCACAATGCCCAGATATGTGGTCAAATGTTATTCTGGATGTTTCTGTGAGGCTGTTTTTGGCTCAGTGGACTTTGTATAAAGCAGATTGCCCCCCATAGTGTAGGTGGGCCTCATTCAATCAGTTGAAGGCCTGAATAGAATAAAAAGAGTGACTGCCCCCAGCAAGAGAGAATTCTGCAGCAGACACCCAGCCTTCAGACTCAAACTGCAACATCAGCTCATCCCTGGTTCTCCCGTCTGCTGGAACCTGCCAGCCTCTATAATGACAAGAGCCAATTCCTTAAAATAAACCTCTCGTATATATGTATCTACTGGTTCTACTTCTCTGGAGAACACGGACTAATACAATCCTGTTTCTTCCACTTTAAATTATGGAATAAACTGAATCCATTCTGCAGACATCATGGCTGGCATGATGCGCTAAAGGAATATACATGCAAGAGAGATTTGAAATAAATAAAGCACTGAACAAATAAAGTGGATTTATTTTAGCAAACCCTGAACTTGAGAATTTATAGTGAAAATCAGCAATTTACTTAAAGATGAGCACCAGAGAGTTCTTCTTCTGGAAACAACCCTTGCATGAATTTCTCTCCTTTGGTCAAGTCTCTGCCAGTGAGCTCAGACAGGTTTGACCTAAGCATGGCCCCAAGGGCCTTGGAGGGAGCTGTGCTGTTTCAAGGTGAACATCAAGGTCGGCCTCCCTGTGTCACTTCCCCAGTTCTTGTGGGGGGAGAAAGTCCTGACTAGTCTCTAATGGGCCCCACCCTCTTCACTAGGGCACACAGGGGTTTTCCAGGTGACCTCTGAGGTTCAGGTACACTTTGCTCACCAAGACCATACTGAGGACACAGTGACTTCTTTGTTCATTCACATTATTTTTCACCTATTCTTCCAACAAGGCTTTATAGAAAATCCATCATGTGCCACCCACCGAGGGTCCAAAGATGATGAAGACACCAAACCTGTCTAAAAGTACACACTACAGACTCTTAAAATTTCTAAGGAAGATGACCTGAGACATTCTCAAGTCCCTAAAAGTGAGCATACGGGAATGCTTTTATAGTCTCCTGGCTTTTCTCCTGAACCATATTTTTTGCTCAGTCACACATAACGTATGAATATTTTCACACCACAAGTTAACCACCTTTTCAAGTTTACTCAAACTCTCTCTCTTTTACACAGCAGGGATGTTTTCCTTATGCAGAGAAACTATTGCTTTGCTTGTTATATGTTTACTCCTTTCACCAGAGACATAACATAATCAGTGATGAGCAGAGGGCCAGTAGAATCGATGGGACAGTGGGGTCATCCACTTACCTGATAACCAGCCTTGGACCTGAATACCGTCCACTTGGACCTGGAACCCAGTCTCATAATTCAAACAATTGACCTGATGCCCTAGTCTACATATTGACATTTCTCTCTCCTGTGGTTGACAAGGTGTGTGTTAAACACTTGAATGCTAAGAGTAGACAGCAAAATACATCTTTGCCCTCCTGCCAACTTGCCTCTCTGGGTGCCAACACCATTCTGTCGTCTGGGACTCCACACCTTGCCTGGTCATTCTTTAGAGTAAGCTTTGCCCTGCACCCGCCACAACAGGCCTCCATTCATACGTCCCTCTCCCCACCCTACCTGCCCCCTCCAACTGAGAAGCTTTACAGATGTGCCAGTTTCTTCCAGCCTCTTCCCTGTGGCCTCTCCTAGTCCACATTGTTCCATTTTAGTTCAGTTCCAAGCCCTGACCAGGAGTTAGGCCAATTGTTTGATTTTTATTATATTTGAAGTAAATTATTTGATTTTCTGGAAAACTTTTTGATATTCTCTACTATGTTAAAATCTTCAATATTATTTTTCTTTGGAGCTTGGTGAGTAATCTTTTTATTTCATCTTTTGATGTTAGTATTACATAACAAAAAAATACACAATCATAAATGTATAGCTCAATGAATTCTCATAAGGAGAACAAATCTGGTGTGTGGCTAGCACCCAGAATTAAAAGAGCACACATTATCAGCACCCCAGAAGTCCCCCTGGTATCTCCTTCCACCACCACCTCTCCCTGCAGTTAACCACTATCTTGACTTGTCTGTTTTTTAATTTATGTAAATAGAATCAAATAGTATTACAGCAGCCGCGGATATGCACCTCTCCAATCTCCCTTTAGAACAGAACGGCAGCAAGGAGAGCAGTGAGCCAGCAGCCCCTACCTGCTGCATCATCAGGATCCATTGCAGAATTTACCCAGAAACCATGCTCTCCTAAGCTGCACCCAGCCAATGACAGAGCATGGTGGGCATGCCAGGGCCAAGCTGTTTCTGTTCAACACAGGACCTCTAATAGGCAATCTTTGCTCTAAGAATCCCCATCAGCCTGGCTGCCCTACAGTCTGAGAGTCTTTTCACTAATCTTCCTTCCTTCTCCTTCTCCTTTCTCAGGTCCCAGACCCACATTATAGCATGACATCTCTCCCTGCCTGTTTCCACTCTCTCTCTCCTTTATTTTACATATTACATCTCTTAGGCTTCAATTCCATTTGGTGTCTGCTTCCTAGAGGACCTGAATTAATGCATGTTTTTTGTTTCTGGCTTCTTTTGCTTAACATTATGATGTGAGATTCATCCATGAGCAATCTTTTTATTCAAAGGCCTAATTATATCCCAATAAGGCTATTAAAATTCTATCAATATATACGTTAAAATTTTATAACTCACCATAGTCTCTTTCTCAGCTTTGTGGTTGAATCTACTCTCCCAGCTGCCAGCCTCCAGGAGCCTCAGACAAATTCTCATTGAAGGTCCAGGACAGCCTGAAGTGCATCTCTGGTGAGAACACATCCCAGAACCAGCTCACAAACTATCGACAGCTCGCTCATTCCCATAACAAATATATATGAATACCTGCACTGAGCCAGGTACCAGGAGGGCATCCCTGGACAGGTCAAATAAATTCCAAAGTCAGTACCCCGGCAGCTGAGGGCCTCACAGTGTGGTTCCAGTCTGCCTTTTCAGTGCATCTTCACACACCCGACACTCACCCTTGAAGATGTATGTTCCCCCATTCGCAGGAGTCCTTAGGACTTCCCACTTGTACCAGTCTGAAGCTCAAGGCAGATCTGGGCAGGACTGGCATCTGTCCCTATTTGCACCCCTAAAGGCAGAACCAAGCTCTGACTTCAGCCCTAAGGCAGCATTTGTGATGCTAGTGATATTGGAGAAAGGCTTTAGGGAAGAATGGGGAAAACCCTGGGCTGAGAACTCAGAGAGCAGGGTTCGAGAACCTTCCACTTCCTGCTTTTGTGATTTGATCTAGTCATTTAATCTTCCTCAGCCTCAGTTGTATAATAAAGAGATCAAACCAGATCGATCTGAAGTCCCTTACGGCCCTATTGAAGCTGCCAACCTAAATGATTAAACAGAGAAGGCGAGACAGCACTGGTGCATTTGGCTGCATAATGAGCACGTACTTAATGGCTTGGTCACTTTCATTTTGTCATTTACTTGGGTATAATCTTCTGTGCTGCCTTGCCCCAAATACTAGGTAACCCTGATCTCCATCTGGTACCTATTCTGTGGGCATTTCAGAAACTTTCATTTCCTGTATTGAAGTCTGGAATCTTTGAGAGCCTTAATTTCAGTTTGGAAGGGAATAAAATTGGCTCTGCATTTCCAAACTTAGAAAAGCTGAACATTCTATGATCCATTTGTGCCATAAACATGTTCACACACAAACACATGAAAAATTCAATGTCATTAATATGTAACAGCTGTTGTGCATATTAATAATTTTGATTTTAACTTGTAGGTTTATGCAATTAAATCTTTATATCGTTTTGTAGGAGTCTAAAAATTTTAATTGTTAGAAGCAAAATATTCATAATTCTAGGACTGCAGGATTAGTCATTTCAATAATATTCTTTTGGTTTACAATCTCTACCAATCATCTAAAAATAGCTAAAGAAGTTTTTTTGCTTGTATTTTAAATACGGATTCCTTTCGACTTGATCATCTGTCATCGGAGGCTCCAAGCTTCCCTCTGAATTGAATTCTGTGTGTGAATTTGTAACTCCCAAAAGCAGTAGCTAAAAATGTAAGCATCGACAACATGCACACAACTACACTCAAGTTAACATGCTTACTATTAATGCATGTGATCGTGTAATGTTTTAAGCACTTAATAGCACTTAAAAGATTTGTCTGCATATAGCTCTAATTTTCCCTGGAGTTTTAATTCCATTTTCCAAGCATATTTATTTGCCGTTTTAAAAATGGCTCGAGAAAGGCTAGATAAATATGTGACCAGAAACTTAATAAATCTCTTTAAGTTTATTATACAACAGGGAAAGAAAGGAAACTACCATTTATTATATGCATACATGCTAACTCATATGCTTTAAGTATAGACAAAAAGCTTAGAGTAAAACAAAGGAAAAGTACAAATGAACTTTGAGGATTTAGCAATAGCCTGATGATTTTACTGAATTCATGAAGATTTTCTCAATGCCTACTTTTAGTTCAAGTTGAAGAATGACTATTTATTTGAACTCCCTAAAAGCATCACCTCTAGTGTGTAATTAAAATGAAAGCTCCTGGCTTACCTTGGTAACTAAAAATGTGTTCAAAATTTGACTCTTCTGTTTCTCCTGTTCTGTCATGTTAATGTAATATGAAAATTACATTTTACTTAGTCCTCACTTTGTTCAGCTTATTTTCTAGGAAATCTGAGAACAGATTTGCATGAGGTGTGATATATTCTTCTTTGAGTGTTGCAAAAGTGGATTTCACTTGTATCTAATAGACTTTACTGACACAAAGTAAGACATTTTTAGGTTACTTCTAACTCAAGTTTTGAATTGTTAATGAGTCTGTAGCAAAAATAGCAATTTAAAAAATAATAGCACTTAAGTAGACCCATTTGTCCCTCTAAAGTGTACTGAGATGGTCCGAGTGTGTTATCATAAAGTAGATATTATTGGAGGGGCAAAAGCTCTCTGATCCTACTTGGCAATGAATAGTCACCAAGATAAAGATTTTTAAAAATCCATCCTTGTAAGGAAAACACAAAACAAAACCCTACCCTTTTTAGGAGCGATTTATAGAAGGTGTGGTATAAGAAGGCATTCTTCAAATTAAGCACAAACAGAAAAGCACAGATAAAAGACGAATAAATATTTTCAAATATTACAATCTACACTAGCAATGCCCATGGCACTTTTGTTGATTGATTGAAAGTCAGCGTTTTGGGGAATTACCACATACTATTATAGTTCACGAAAGTGGAAATGTAATAAATGGATTCAAGCAACTCAAAAGAGTTACCTTATTAATAACAGTTATTGACATTTGGAAGCAAAGAACCGCCACATTAGTTTCTCATTTGATTTCCACAAGCCCAGGAAGTTCTCTATCAATGTCACCATTCCCTTTTTCAGATGATGTTGATGTGAGAGGCAGGCCAAGGTAAGACTGGCCCCGTAACTGATTTTGAATTCCCTGTCAGCTCCACATTCCAAGAGGTTTAATTGGGGCCATCAGATGTACGTGATTATTTACCTTTGTTATGTCTCACCTACTTTCAACTCCTGTTAGCTTAGCCAGACTCAAGAGATTGTGTAGATTAGAGGTCAGTGCTTCTCAAACTTTAACCCACACAAGAGTCACCTAGAGAGCTTAGGCCCAAACCCTGAAGATTCTGATTCAGGAGGTCTGCTGGGACCTGAGAATCTGCATTTTAACAAGTTCCCAGGTGATTCCTGCTGCCAGTCCATGGTCCCCTCTGAGTAACACTGTTATATGCCACTGGTTTTATTTAATGCAGCGCCTAATAAGGGAACAGATTGCTCGAGGCACAAGGAGATAACCAACAGGTCAGCAATAACAACTTTAATGCTAACAGGGCCACTTGGCATGTGTGTAAGCTGCACAACTCTAGACGGTGCTACTTACATAGCCTACAACCTGCACAACTGTCAACCGCGTCCTTGAAGACTAAACGCATGTGTTCCAGGAGCAGGAGTGGGAGGGGGAGAGGCAGAGAGGGGAAAGAAACGGTATTGTTCTGACCATTGGGATTTGGGACTTCCCTGATCCAGGAATATTATCATACCTATCTAGTCAGGCTGATTTAGGGGCAGAAAGTTGATTTAAGGAGAAAATCTTAGATCAGCTTTGGGAGCCAGGTCTATAGATTGAATGTGCCCCCCCCAAATTCGTATGTTGAAACCTAATTCCCAGTGTGATGGTATTTGGAGGTGGGGGTTTGGGGAAGTGCCTGGGTAATAAGGGTGGAGCCCTCGTGAATGGGATTAGTGCCCTTATAAGAAGTGGTCAGAGACCTCCCTAGCCCCTTATGCCAAGAGAGGACACAGTAAAATGACTGCCATCTATGAACCAGGAAGCAGGCTGTCACCAGACACCAAATCAGCTGGCACCTTCATCTCGGACTTATAGTTTCCAGAACTGTGAGAAATCAATTTCTGTTGTTTATAAGCCTCCCAGTCCAAACGGACTAAGACACCAGGAATCTGGGAAGTCTTGAAGTTCGTGTAATACTGTTTGGGATCCAGAGAACAAAAGGCGTCACAAGGTTGCGGAGAAGATCATCCAACTCATTTCTTCCAGAACACTCAGTGACTTTGGCGGTACAGGCCCCTGGAGGCATGAGGAGACAGCACCCAGGCACCAGCGCGAAGACACCAGCAGCAGAGGCAGCGAACACTGCCCTCCCCAGGTGGCGGCCAGATGAGTGCCTCCCTCACCACCTCACAGAGGCAGGTTCAGAACTGAGCAACCACGAGACATCGCCTGGGAACTCCAGAGGACAAAGCAAAACTCTGGGTGACTCCAGTGGGGCACGGGGCTGAGATCTGGGAGCGGTGCAAGTGGGAAATGGAAAGCTTACAAATATTATTAATAAACGTAACTGCTTTCATGCTCACAGGCTGGTGAGTTCCAAGGACATTCAAAGGAGAGAAATAAAACATTACAGCAGTCATAAGAATACAGATTACAAACATTCCCCTTCGTGATGGGAATAACTTTATTGTTTTACTATTAGTCACAGACTATGAGTAACTCACTTTTCTAATTGATCTCTGCTGCCTATAAACTGCCACTTCAACTACGGCTTCAGCTTGTTCCCAGGTTTTGGCGTCTGATGCAAGCTCACAGCCCTGTGGATGTGAAAGCAGCCGAAGAGCGGGTGTTGCTGAGCCCAGGCTCACGGAGTTGTGGAGACCATCCTCTCCTCCTGCCAGCATTCCTTCTTTGGCCCATAAGGTCCACCTCTTTGAAAGCAGTGGGGAGAGCTGTCTGTCCTCATTCTGGTTTACTCCTCCGTCTCCTCAGGAGGAGCGATGCTTCCAACTGATGACTTTGGGAAAGCTTTGTTCTTTCTGCTTTTCGTATGGCGGGTCCTCAGGAAAAAATTTCCCTTCCTCTGCGAAGAAGGGGTTTGCCCTCCATGGGGCGAGGCGAGGTGGGGAGGGACCCTACAGTTGTGTAGTAGTAGCTGGGTAGGTAGGCTAGTTCAAAATCATTTAGCTGCTGTTTCAAACCACATTCTCCCATCAGGGTTCCGACAAGAAACAGACAGCACACTCAAATTAGGTTAATTTGAGGAGGGTATATTTACAAAGGGACAATTTACAAAGATGGGAGCAAAGTGTAGGAAAAACACAAAAGGATCGTGCCAGAACAGAGCTCCTCAACGTGGGAGGCTAACATCCAACCCGTTGAGGGTCTGAATAGAACAATAAGATGAAAGAGGTTGAACTCGGTCTCTGCCCAACTGCATCAGCTGAACATTGCTCTCCTGCCCTCCGTGCTCCTGGTTCGTAGGCTTTCAGACCCAGACCGGAATCTACACTATTGGTTCTCCAGCTCTCAGGCCTCAGAACTACACCACAGGCTCTCCGGGGTCTCTAGCTTGCAGATAGCAGATCATGGGACTTCTCAGCCTCCATAATCAGAGAGGCAATATCTTATAATAAATCTCTCTCTCGATAGATAGATAGATAGATAGATAGATAGGTAGGTAGATAGATAGGCAGATAGATAGATAGACAGATAGATAGATGTATGTATATCTTACTGGTTGTGTTTCTCTGGAGAATCCTAACTAGAATAAATATACTATGGGAGCCCCACACTCATCATCCTGACATCTTGGCACTGCCCATTGCAATGTATGCTACCCAATGATTTCTAACTGAAAGCACTCGCAACTCCGCTTGATGGATTTCTCAGACCAATAAAATCTACTTGACTTGCACACTGAGCAGCTGAAAGTGCCAGAAAGGTAGTGGGTTCTGAGAGCACCCCTCAATCAGTGGCTGATAGGAGCTGAAGGACAACTACCTCAGCCCCTTGTTCCTCAGGGATAATTCCAAGCCATCTTCCACACGGTCTCCAAGAGTTCACCAGTAGGATTGAGCCCCCGCTGTCCACAGTGGCAAAATGCTTGATCCCACACTCTTTATTAGGCGTCCTGCCCTTCCCTGTCTCATTTCCCCGTTGTCCTACCTGCACTTCTAAGGATTATCTCCTAAATAAACATTTTACTCAAGTTCTTGATTCAGGGTCTACTCTGAGCGCACCCAAACTACACCAGTAATACCTACAGGGTGAAAGAATCAACAAGTAAAAGTCTAAGCATATTGTTTAGCAACATAGAGGACAGTGCCAGAAGAAACAGGTAAGAGAACTGGAAGCGATTGCCTCTGGGGAGCGGATTCAGGACAGGGCTAGGAAAACAGGTGGGCACGGAACAGCTGGTGTTTTTTGAAACTTTGTAATATTATTTGATTATTTGATATCCGTACATGTATTTCTTTTATAAAAATAAAAGATAATATTAAAATATGCTTTTGACTTTGTTGCGGAATAGGAGCAGCAGGGGAGTAGAAGGAAAACAAAGAAATACAAGCTGATTAAGCTGGACGAAGAAAGAAATTTCCTTGGGAGAAATGAGATCTTAGTAGTCAGGCCAGAAAAATACGAAGAGGAAAATGAGCTACTGGAAGCCAGATTTAATCCACAAAGTATGGAAAGGGAGATGCATCTAAAGAACTGCTTATAAATGTGGGAGTATAAAACACGGTGATGTTTTAGTCATTGCTAGCCCTTGAAAGCAAATGGGGCTCAAAAGAAAGGTACAAGAGAAAGACTCAAGGTTTCAGGGAGCAAACTGGAATGTCATCCCTTGAGAGAATTCAAACGCAAGATGTACAGCACTCTCTTAAAGCCATAAATAAGATGCCCATAAAAATACAAACTGGGAAGTACCCCTTGGAGAATGAAACGGCTTTACTAAGTGGTAACAGAAAACTTGGACAGCTTTGAGAGAAAATGACTGAGAAGCTCAATATAACACATGCAAAACATTATTAGGTGGGTGAATTTTGTGGTGGCCTCTTTCTTGAAGCATGAATCCAGAAACTGCCTGTCCTATGAGAGAACGCATTCCAAAAATTCATAGAATTAAGAGGTTCTGCTTCCAGAAATGGCTGAGGAACCTCCTATCAGACCACAGACGATAACTATAAACTCCAGGAAAAATATAATAACACAACAATCTGAAGGCTTAGAGGGTGAATGAAAGAAGGCAGGTTTTGTAAGGGAGTAGATACTTGGAAGAAGAGGGTGGCATAAGCTGAATTTCCCATTTTTATGGCGTTTAGCCCAGGGATAGGCTGCAGTTGGCACCATGCAGAGCAGCTAGAACCCTGATTAAAAAATCCAAAGTTATTTTGCCTTGAAGAACCAAAAGACAGAGTGTGGGGAAATAGAGCTACAAGAAAATGAGAGAATTATCCCGGAAAATATTTAGCTAGATGGAGCTCCAAATACTCTATACAAATCTCTGCGGGACTCCTCAAGTCTAGAGAACAGCAAAAGAACTGAATTGGTATTTACACCCCCATCTAAGAAACAAAGTTTGATGTTTGAGTCCAACCAAGTCAATTGCCTGATAAACCAAACCCAAATGAGAAAAAACCAAAAAAGTCAACATTCTTCAGAGAAATTTAAAACAATCTAGTCTCACAATCTAATAATCACAATGTCTAGGAATCAGCCCAAAATACCTGACATTTAAAAACTAGGAAATTGTGACCCAGTCTCAAGAGAAACTGTGATCGATACAGACCAAACCCAAAATGATTCAGATACTAGAATTAGGAGATAAGAGTTTTAAAGCAGCTCTTAAACTATTGGTCAATGAGGTAGAAGAAAATATGCTTTAAATGAATGAAAAGATAGGAAATCAGAGCAGAAAAAGTAGAAACTATAAAAGAATCAAACGAAAATTCTAGAACTCTCAAGTAAAATACCTGAAATAAAAAATTCACTAGATACAGCAGAATGGAGATGAAAATAGATAAATAGAATTATCCAGTTGGAAGAATAAACAAGGAAGGAAGGAAGAAAGGAAGGAAAGGAAAAAGATTAAAGGACAGAACTCAGGGACCTGAAAGACAATATCAAAATGTCTAACAAATTTATAATTAGAACCCCAGGAGAATAGTAAAAAGTGAGAAAGGAGCAGAAAAGAATATTTGAAGAAATCATGGTCAAAATTTTTCCAAATTTGGTAAATTCATAAATTTACAGATTGAAGAAGTTTAGCAAAACCCAAGCAGGATAAATATGAAGAAATAGCACATGATAATCAAACTGCTAAAAAATAAAAATAAAGAAAAAGTCTTGAAAGCAGCCTGAGAAAAATACCACATTTCCTCTAGTTCCTTGTTAACTTCATATCTAAAACAATGGAGGCCAGAATACAGTGGAGCAACCAACTTAAGGTGCTGAAAGAAAAGGAAAATTTATATTCAGTGAAAATATCCTTCAAGAATGAAGATGATATAAAGACATTTTCAGATTTAAGAAAAAGAAATAAGAGGATTTGTCATCAGAAGTCCTGTACTACCAGAAATACAAAGAACAACCTTCAGGCTGGAGGAAACGATACTAGATGGAAACTTGGATCCTCAGGAAGGAATCAAGAGCATTGGGAATGGCAAAGACCTGAGTAGTTATAAAAACCTGTTTTTTCTTCAACTTTAAAGAATGCATACAGTTTAGAGCAAAAATTATAACTTTGTCTTGTGAGATTTATAATATATGGAGATACAATAAATATGGCAACTATAGCATAAAAAACAAAGGAGGTAAATGCAAGCCCTATGGTTGCAAGGTTTCTCCACTTCACATAAAATGGTAAAGAATAATGCTAAGAGGGCAATAGAAAGTTAAGGCTAGATACTGTAATTGCCAGAACAATTAGTTAAAACATATAATACAAAGAGGTATAGCTAAACAGACAATAGATAGATTAAAATGCAATTCTAAAATATATTCAATTGATCCAAAAGAAGACTTAAAAGAAGAAATAGAGGAACAAAGCAACAGCAGGAACAAAGAGAAAATGAATAACAAAGGGGTAGTCATAAACCCAATATATCAATAAAAGCAATTGAATGGTGAAAAGAGTCTTTTCAACAAATGGCACTGGAATAACTGGATTATCCATACGGGGAAAAAAAACATTCACCCCTAGCTCACATTGTACATAACCATTAATTTACAATGGATCAGAGACTTCAAAATAAAAACTAAAATCATAATGCTTTTAGAAAAGAACCTAAGAAAATAGTTTCATGACTTGGGAATAGGCAACATTTTCTTAGACAGAATATGAAAGCAATCACTGATTTGGAAAAATGATAAATTAGGCTTCACCAAAAACAAAAACAAAAACTTCTGCTTGTCAAAAGTCACTGTTAAGAAAAAAGAATAGACAAGCCACAAACTAGGATAAAACTGAGATTTTTTTAGAAGGGGACTATTTACAAGGATGTAATCAGGATATAGGGGAACCAAAAGAGATAGTGCCACGCCTGAGCTGGCAGCAGCAGAGGGCAGGGAGAGGTTACCGGAAACCAGAAGGAGAGAATCTTGTAGAAAAAGTCACCTTGAGAGGAGCTATAATCTTCAGAAGGTAGAGCAGTGACCTTTGGTCAAGGGACACAGCCAGCCAGAGGCAGTCCCATAGGAAGGGGGTCAGTGGGAATAAATAGCCTAACATTCCTCCCGCCATCTCTCCTATCTTTCACCAGGGCTTCCTGTTGACAAAATCCAACTAGAAGCCGAGAGCAGGGAAGCTGGTTGATGTAGTCCAATGAGACACTGTAGTGACCCCACCCACATCACCTTGACGCTTGCATTCCCATACGATTTCTGTCAAAATCACATTTTAATTATATGATTGCATACAAGACCAACAGGACCATTCCAGAAGTTCCTATAGACACATGGTCAGACCCCTCCCAACTCTCAGCCCGCTAACTCCTTCAGCTCTCACACTAGCCATCATAAGTTTGGGAATTCCAGAAAGCACACTGTCTTGGGTGGCCCATCCATGGTGCCTAACAGACTCCCTTCTGAGAAAGCCCAGAGTGACTTCTATACCCACAGCCTCCTGCTGAAGATTTCCTTAGCCCTTGGTTCCATGCTTTGGAACACTCCATCTTATCATCCCCCAGGGTGGAGCGGACCAGGCAGATATCTGTATCTTTGCCAGTGGTGTTTGAGAGAGATTTTGAAACTGTAGCTGACTGACTGAACCAAAATTTGAATGTGAGATAAGAGTAGAAGAGAATTAGGTAACTTGTAGGATTTGGAGCAGAAAACAGCTAAATCATCAATATATTAGAGCAGAGAATAGAGTTAGATACCAATTTCTGAGGAGATTTTAAAAATTAGATTTGCTAAATCTCAACTGTTTCTTGTGCCAATTTTCGATTTTTCAAGAGACCTGCTGAGGCTTCACGCTATATCCTAATAAAGCTAAGGAAACCCAAACAAATCGCAGTTCCTCGCAACCTTAAAATACCCAATTGCATCTTCCTTTCAGTTAAGTGACAGGCAGAAAAGAAAAAGGAAACTTACTGCCTCCCACAGGTGAACAGTCTTGAGGTGGTCAAGTGCAGTTTGATCTAGCCTCTGGATTACATCACCAAGGACTTTTCGCATTGTCTGTTCCTTATGCAACTACAGTGTTGGCTTCACCTCCAGGTTTCAAATAGAAGCCTTCCTCTCGTGGTGCAGCAATTTCACCCTTACAATTTTATTATCCAGTGCTTGGAGGAATAGAGAAGAAACTTCCATTAGTTTCTACACAAGTCTTGAGATTCAATCTCATTGAAGCAACTCATGTCACTTTCCCATCCATGAACCAATCTCAAGGGCCAGGGGCCCCGACAGAGCTAATTTCTCAATGTTCCACATGTGAAGTTAGAGACGAGATCAGCTTTTATGTAACTACACGACCCCCCCAAAGATACTGGGGGGCTATAGAACACAGGAGAGTGGAAAAGGGATGCTTGGAAGCAACACACATGTCCATTACCTAGCTTAAATGGCCAGCCAAAGATAATCAACTTCCGTTGGATTACTGAGCACTGGCATGCCACTCTTAGAAAGGTCTTTGGTCAAGCCTTGGTCCTCCACTAATGTGCAAGCACCCCTGTTAAGATAAGACATTCAGACACAATCATCAATCCCGGGCAGGCTTAGATTTGAGGAAGGAGAACCTTGGATACCTAGAAAGGAGAAGAAACTACCAGAAGGGGAAGTAGAGAAAAGGAGACTTAGGATGCTAATGCAAAATTGTATCTCATTTTTTACAGGTGAAAATGAGAGGATATTTCCCATTACCAAGAACAAGGTGCCTCTCAGCTGCACTGAGCAGGCTGAGAAGGCCCGTTTGTCATCTCTGGCCCAAGAATGGTTTTGTTTTTTTTTAAAGATTTTATTTTTTCCTTTTTTTTCTCCCCAAAGCCCCCCTGGTACATAGTTGTATGTTCTTCGTTGTGGGTCCTTCTAGTTGTGGCATGTGGGATGCTGCCTCAGCGTGGTCTGATGAGCAGTGCCATGTCCGCACCCAGGATTCGAACCAACGAAACACTGGGCCGCCCGCAGCGGAGCATGTGAACTTAACCACTCGGCCACGGGGCCAGCCCTCCAAGAATGGTTTTGGGACTTCACAGACCACTCCAGATATTTGAGACTTTTTTAAATTAAACTTTAGTGGGCCACTCCAAAAGGGAAAATGGGTTTATCCCAGGACTTCTCTCTCTAATAAACTGAAATAAACAAGAACTGTGATCAGCTGTCCTCTTCCTGTCTCCTACTAAAATACATGGACATACCCATACCATTAAAGGTATTCCATTCTCGCATGGGTCAAAATCTATGCAGAAAAGATGCTTCATGCAATAACCTTGGAGTTTCCCTAATGTGCCAGTTCAGAGTTAGGAGCATTTTAATGAGGTATCAATAAGGCATGTTCATCCCCAGTTCACATCTACCTTGCTTCCCAATATTCCTCTTCCACCCTGTAAGGCCCGGGAGCAATCTGGATCAAAGCAAGCTTATGGAACTCAACTTGATAAGCTGATAAGCCAACGGGACATGAGACACAAGTAATGTTTATTTATTCCTTTACAATAAAAATTAAAAAGTTATTGAGACCACCTTGATGTTAGAATAAGTAAAGAATATATTTTAAAAAATTAGACAGGTAGTTAGTTCGGGCTGTGGGCATATCATTCCTGATTACAAAACTTTAAAGTAAAGGCTTCCACTGATTTACAATAAGAACAGACTCTTATAATTTGTTTAAATTTATATGTGTTTCAACAAACTAAATATCCACATGCAAAACAATGAACTTCAATCCATATTTCCCACCATATACAAAAATTGACTCAAAATGGATCAGAGACCTAAATGTAAAATCTGAAATTATAAAATTTCTGGGAGAAAACACAAGAGAAAATATTTATGACCTTTGGTTAGCCAAACATTTCTGGGATGTGATATCAAAAGCACAATCCATAAAAGAACAAATTGAACTTCACCCAGATTAAAAAATTCTGCTCTTCAAAAGACACAGTTAAGAGAATGAACAGACAAGTCACAGACTGGGAGAAAATATTTACTAGTCATATATATCTGATAAAGCACTCATATCCAGAATATATAAAGACCTCTCAAAATAATACACTTTGAAAATGGGCAAAAGAAATGAACACTTTCTCAGAGAAGATATATGGATGGCAGACAAGTCCATGAAAAGATGTCCAACATCATTAGTCAACTGGAAAATGCAAATTAAAACCACAGCGAGCTACCACTACACGTCTATTAGAAGGGCAAAAATTAAACCTACTGACCATACCCAGAGTTGTTGAGGATGTGGAGGAATTAGAACACTCATGGACTGTTAGGGGGACTGAAGAAATAGTACAAAACTTTGGAAAAAGTTCGGCAGTTTCTTATAAAGTCAAACATAGACCTACCATAAAATCTAATCATTCCATTCTTATTGATTTGCCCAAGAGAAGCGAAAGCGTATGTCCGCACAAAGACCGTTCCACAAATATTCATGGCAGCTTTACTCGTAATAGCTAAAAACTGGAAACAACATAGAGGCCTAGCAATAGGTGAATGAGTAAACAAATTGTGGCATACTAATATAATAGAATACTATTCATCAATAAAAAGGAGTGAGTTATTGACACACGAAGCCCATGGATAATTAAGATAATTATCCTGAGTAAAAGAAGCCAGGCCTCCCAAAATAGAGTACCTAATGTATGAATTCATTTTTATGAAATTATAGAAAATGGAAACTAGTCTATAGTGGCTGAAGTTGGATCAGTGGTTGCCTGGAAGTGGGGGATGGGGGAGGTAGGGAGGATCATGAAGGGGCACAAAGAGCAAACTTTTGGGGGTTATGACTACATTCCCCATCTTGGTTGTGGTGAAAGTTTAACAGGTGTACATATGTCAAAACATCAAATTGTGAACTTTAAATGTATGCAATTTATTGTATGTCACTAATAGCTCAGTAAAATATTAAATAAATAAATGAAATTTAAATGTATGTTTTTTCAAAATATCCAACCATGTTGTCATTGACAATATTTGTTGAATGCCTGTATGCACCGAAGCTATACAAAAAGGTACAAGATGTAACTCCTGTACTCCAAAGGCTCTCAAAGTTGTTGAGGAGTTCTAATTCTGGACTTGTGAGGTTGGAGCTGTTTGTGACACATAATGACATAGATTTAAGATCTAGAAGCCTAGAGCCAAGGACGGAGTTGTGAGCTGAAGCTATAGATACTGAAGTTATCAGTATATACAGAGCAAATTAAATAACTTGCAAGGAAGAGATGGTCCAGAAATAGATTATAGACTGAGAAGTGAGAAGACTGAAGACGGAACATAGCACCACCATGTAAAAGGCAGGAGAAGGAAGGTGTGCTCAGGTGACACTGAAAAAAGCGATCCAAGAGCTTGGATGAGAACTCAGAGTGATAGCATGGAGGAGTAGAATGTTCTCAAAGGGAAGATAGTGTCAGATCACTCAAGGAGGCTACGGAAGATCAGGCTGGACAGTGTCAACTGAATTCGGCAAATAGGAAGTCTCTAGTGACCTTGCTGGAGAGAGACACTTTGCATGTCATTCTAGGGAGGAAGCCAGAAATCAAGGTGCCAATATCCTTGCCTTGCACTTTGTTTATTATAAAACAGGCAGAAAAGAAGCGGCTGGACATCTGAATCATCCCTTCTCAGATAGGAGACTACAGCACGCTGGAACATTGAAAAGATGACCTCCACATGTCCAGACTTCTAGCTTTTACTGCTCTGCTCTTTATTTTCCCCAGATAAACACAATCATACTCTCCTAATTTTGATCACAATTCCTGGCAGTCATCACTTCATTATTCTTTTTCTCCTTCACTCAAGCCCCTAGGTCCCTTATTTCTTTCCAGCTCCATCTCTCTCCTTCCAGCTTCTGGAAAGAGTGCTCCATGTCCACCATCCATCTCGACTTCCTCACAGTCCCTCCTCTGCTCACTGTCTTCAGGCATCCACAAATCTGGTCCTGTTTGATCAGAGGTAGACTAGACAGTTTGATCTCCAGGCTGTGAGAAGCCAAACATGGATGGATTTTCCAGATGAGAAATACGTATACGGAAATGTCTGAACTCCACTACCAATGCATTCACTCTTTAGTATAATGACCTACCTGGTCCCCCACTCCGAGATGGCCCTTTTCTGCTCACAGCTGCAAAGCACTTGCCTGCTCTCTGTAGACCCTCTGCTATCCTGCCTGTGGATTACTGGCAAAAGAGGATGCTTGATGGAAGGCTTTAGGCTTTGGATTTAAGTAGCTCTCTCTTTCAGAGAAGTAGACTTCGAGTGGTTTGCTAGTTTGGCTTTTATCTTACGTCCTAGTCCTAGTAACTACGCTTTTTCCTCCTTCCCTACCTTGTACTAGAATTCTTGAAATGAAATTCTCATCTCTAATTCCTGTTCCTTAGTACCTGGCTTGTTGGCTGGCTATATCAGACAAGAATTTCAACTGGACAGGAATTTCAGTTGGTACCAAAGTAGGGAATAACAGTAGCTTAAACAAAATAAAAGTTTGTTTTTCCCTTATGTGAAAAACATCCAGAAGTAGATAGTCCAGGACTGCTATGATAGCTCTTCACTGATCAGGGACCAAGATTCTGTCATTCTTTCTGGAACAACATCTTTAGCACTGGTTTCTATTTTCAAGGTTGCCTCATCGCCCAAATTGTCTGTAGAAGCACTAGTCATCATTGTTTTTCTTCCAAGGAAAAAGTGGGAGAAAGGGAGGACAAGGACAGAAAAAGGCACAAAACAGCCATTTGTCCTCTTTCTCCATAACTTTCCAGAAAGTTCTACGTAGCAACTTCCACTTATATTTTACTGGCTAGAGGTTAGTCACACTACCAAACAGTGCTGCACAAGCCAAATAAAACACAGGTTCTAGGAGGGAGAGAGTAGATTTTGGGTAGGCAACCAGCAGTCTCTAACATAATTGCTCAGCTTAGAGACCTTTGCCATTCTCATTATGTGTTCTCTCTTTCCCTGTATCAGTATTCTATCTTATTTCTCTGACACTAATATCTGCTGATGGTCTTCTATAAATCGCTGCTGATTACTGCCTGCTGATTACTTACTGGGGTCTCCAAATTTGGTCTGCTTCTAGAATTTCAATTGCTATGCTGTATCAACGTAATTGTTTAAATTGCTTGATCACTCCTTCTTGGCCTTCCTTGCTGTTGATAGCAGGCTTGGACTTCTTGTCTATGAATTCTCGGTGAACAGTACTTTCCAGTACTGCCAAAGATACTTGAAAGTCCCCTAGGGAGAGGAAGATGAGCATGTTGCGCAAGAGGCAGATGTGGAAAAGGGCAATGACAATCATCATGTTGGACAGAAGCACATCTGGTCTGAGGCAAGCAGATCCTTACCCTGCTTGAACTGCAGCATCTTCCCCCTCCGCCTCCTTGTCTAAACCGTCATCATCTCTGGGACCTGCCCCTGAAACCAAAGCTCTCATTCCCAGTGTGGTTGCTAGATTGCTACCTTCCAAAATTCCTCCTCTTTGTGGCCTCTCCGGCTTTGAATCATTTCTAGCTGCAAGTCTTCAGTCTTAGGCTTCATCTTAGAAATTACGCTTTTTCAACTTTCTCCTTCACCTGCCCTGTCAGACACTCATTCTCATGAATAGCATCTCCAGGCTCTACCCTGAGACAGCTGGTAATCAAGTTTATTTGTTTCCCGGGGTTTGCTGGAGCAGGCTCATATGGGCTTGAGAGAGTTGATTGTTAAATATAAAAATATATTAAAAATAAAATAAAATAAATATAAATATATAAGTTGTTGAAGCGTTGGTAGCTTGAAATTGACCACGGGAAGAGTACTTACAATGTGGAAATTGGCAAATGCTACCAATCATGGCCTTTGTTTCCCTGAAAGGTGGTTTACTAGCACATTATTGCTCGTTTCTCCCTGTAATTGCCCACTGCGCACACACACAGTAGACAGTTCTGATTCCAGAGCCATCTCTTTGGTCTACCTTAGCCTCCAGCCGCGGGTGAGCCTTTCACACTCACTTGCGTCATGTGATTCGACATTTTGACTCCTACCTTAAAATGCTTGCTTTTAACATTTGACAACAGAATACATATTTTGAAAATACATTCTGGATCCTAAGTAGACTTATCCAAAACTGCTCACCACACTATTTGAGAACTGCTAATGCAGTCCATCTCTCTGTCTTCAGAACATATATAATCACATGGAGGAATCACTGGTGGGGGATATTCTACATACTTAAAATAACGTTTCAGTGGAGGGAATGCATGCATCCGCATCAAGGATGACTCGTCACAGAATATTAACTTAATATTGAGAGGGAGAGGGCCAATTATTACTAATTATTACAAGTATTTCAGAAAGCCTGGTGCAAACGGTGCAATGTTAAAGCTACATGAGACAACCAAAACAGCAAGTCGCTTTGCCTTTGACAAGAACTATGTCAACTGAGATCATGCTGTTACCTCATATCGATCAGGAGCTCTGTTAACATATGTCTTTGATTAATAATAATGAAAAATGAATTATTACCTATCACAACAGTATTTTAGTAAATAAAGCCATTCAAAACATAGAAAGAAAAATCATAAGAAAGTTGAGGAAAGGCGGGTGTCTACTATACTATGAGTTTTTAAAGAGCATGCTGATTTTTTATTTAAAAGAGCTAATGTTTATTTGCTTATCAGCGTGTAGACGTTGCTGGTGTGGTGACAGAAGCACAGGCACTGGAGAGAGACTGCCCAGCTTTGTACTGGAGCTTCACCACTTACCAGCTCTGTGATTTGGGGCAAGTTATTTAATCTCTTGTAACCATCATAGACCAATTCATATTGGCCCTAATTATCCTATGTATCAATAGCAAAATATCGAAGTTATTTTGCAGGGGCAACAAGCAAAAACTGCAAGTCATGTAGCTGGAGCACGCTCAGAAGATGGAAACCTCGTCCTCAGATGACCTTGAGTCACCTAGGAACCCAAAGTTCCCTGACTATGGAACTCAATGTGAAGAGAAAGTGGCGTAGGGAACCTAATAAGAAGTGAGGGGTCCCTTGATGTGTAGGATGCTGGACTTATAAGACTGTTATGCTCCCACCCTCCAGTCAGATTCTGCCCAGCTAGTATTTTGCATAACCAAACCCACTCCCAACTCCTTAAAACTCTGTCTCTGCTTTAGCCGGGGAAGACAGATTTAAGCCTTGCCTCCTGTCTCCTTGCTGGTCAATCCTGCAATAAAGCTCTTCCTTCTCTCAAAAGCCAGTGTGGTAGTACTGGCTCCTATGCGCATTGGGAGGCGAGCTCTTGCCCAGTAACTCTCTCTGTGCTTTGGTTTTCTCATTTGTAAAATGGAAATAAAAACACTTGCCTCACATGATTATTGTGAAACCAAAAAAAGATAGCACATAAAGTGCTTAGAATGGTGTCTGGCATGTAGTAAATAATCAACAAATATTTGCTATCATTTTCATTATTAATGCTATTTTGGGAGCACTTACAATGTGCCAGTTGCTGTGCTACATGCTTCACATTCAACCTCCCGTAACCCTATGAGGTAAAAATTAAGCCCATTTTATGAGTAAAGAAACAGAAATGATGTAACTTTTCCAAGGTCTTGTGGCCAGTAAGTGAAAGAGTTTGACTCAATATATTTTAGGAGTTTTCATCTAAATAATAGAAAGATGTAAAACCACAGCTTGTAATGGAATCCAAGCCATTCCGATACGTAGTGTATTCTATTGGGAAATTCTCCCTTCATAGACAGCCGAACTGTTGCATGCTATAGCATAAACTGTTCTTGTTCTGTCTTGAGCAGAGATAAGAAAGCTCATCAATAGCCAGATGTTTCCCCTGGAAGACTGTTATTAAGTTGCCCTTCTGACTTGTCTTCTCCAGGTTTTAAAAACGCACAGCTCCCATAGGCTTTCCTCATGAATTCTGTTTATTAACCATAGAATGATCTCCACTGAAATATTTCCACTTTCTCTAACTGTAATTTTTGAGTTAGACTTTAAATCTAAAGTCCGTTATTAATGTACGTAGGGTACAGTATCCTTTGGCTGAACTTGCTTCTTGGGAAGCAGCAGAACATAAGGATCCTTTTCCTGTTTTGGACTTCTTTATTCCACCTTCCGATCAAGAAGCTACTGTCCACAATGTGCCAAAATATGCTTCATAAAGACTTTAAAAATTTTCAAGTTTGCATGTCATTTTGTTTCACAGGGGTGAGTCTAGATTCATTTATATTTAGCTGTGCACTCAGGAAGACAAATGGCAGTGTATACTGGTGTTCCTTAAAAGACGAACATTGTATCATTGTTAATCATTCATTCATTCTCCTTGCCTGACTCAGGCTAGACACCCAGGAACAAAAGACATAGCTGTTTCTCACAGGGAATGCAGAAATCTCATCAGGGAGATGAACACACACTTACCTAATCACCATGATAGAGCAATGCATAGGAATCAACAGAAACATGGGGGAAAGGGCAGGGCAGACACCCTGGAACGTGGAGGCAGTATGGTCTGATAAAAAAACCCTGGTGAACCCGTCAGAGGCTCTAACTCACTTTTACTTTTAACTTAATAATTATGCCATCTATGATGGCTGAATTGTCCCCTGCAAAAAGATATGTTGGAGTCCTAACCACCAGTACTTCAGAATGTGACCTTATTTGGAGATAGGGTCTTTAAAAGGAGATCATTAGAGCGGGCCTTAATGCAGTATGGTTGGTGTCCTCATAAAAAGGAGAAATTTGGACACGAAGACAGTTGTATGCAGAGGGAAGGCAATGTGAAGAGACACAGGGAGAAGGCAGCCATCTGTAAGCCAAGGAAAGAGGGCTGGAACAGATCCGTCCCTCACAGCCCTCAGAAGGAAGCAACCCTGCTGGCACCTTGATCTCGGACTTCTAGCCTCCAGAACCGGGAGACATGCATCCTTGTTGTCTAAGCCAGTCAGCCAGTCGGCGATACTTTACTCTGGCGGTCCTAGCAAACATACAGCGTGAACTTGTCACCAGCATATCCCACGTCTCAGGCTCCACTCTCAGCAAAGACAGTCCCATACATGGGAGGATGTGGGCAAAAGCACTGGGAGTCCAACCAACCAGAAAAATGCCTGTGACCCAGAGGAATCTCGAGCTTTCTTTAAATAGTGAGTTTGGGTCTGCAAGATTCCTTGATCCTCTTGAGTGTGGTATCCACAAGCAATACCTGTAGGCCTTTGTTTACAACGTAAGCAATGGACAATAATACGGGGAGTACAGGCCATACCCAACAGATACAATAAAACATTCTGTTAAGTAACTACTTAAAATAAATGGTTAACAAACATGCAAGAATATGGTCTATCGCACTAGTAATCAGATTTGTGACAGAACTACCCTTGGTAAACAGAAAATGCTAGTCCCCGTCAGAGAAAAGGAATATGCGATCCTAAGTGAATGAAAGCCCTATTCACCCACCACACCCACGCACGCCATTTGTCCTCCTGTTGGCACAACTAAGGTTGAATGAACCTGGAATTACCTTCTTAGAATACACAGTGACATGTAACCTTTAAAAACAAAAAAAAAAACAAAAAAACCTTCTATTAGGTATATATTCATTTCAGGCAACAGATTCTGAGAGGAGAAGGTTTTTAACCTAAGAAAATCTTAAGCAGCGAAAAGATAAGCTAATATTAATTCCTGTATAGCCTAAGCAAGTTCAGCCAAAGGACATTGTTTGGTTTTTTGTTTCCAACACGACTGCCCTCAGGCCGGCAAGGTTATCCTTTCTCTTCTCACCCCAAGTCTTCCTCTTTCCTGGAAAATTTCCAGGCAGAACCCCGGTTCCAAGTCATAACAACTCAATCTGCTACCGCTGGAACTCCCAGGGAGTGACTCATTCCTTTGGATTTGCCTCAGCCAGTCTTTGCTCCTCTGCCCACCCAGCCCTCAGCCCTCGGTACTGGCCAGAGTCCACAATGGGTTTTTCTTCCAGTCTCTCTTGACTTCTGTCTTTTTCCTTTTTTTAAAAAAAAGTTATAATTATAAAAATGACATACAAAGGGGAAAAAATAAACGTACCACGTTAAAAATGGAAGTCCCTCACCCCAAGGGTTGCCAGTGTCAACAGTGTGCATATCTTTCAAGATACATAGATTTCCGCCCTTCTTCCCCCTTTGTACGGCACACACTGTACTCATTGTTCTGACTCGCTCTTATCACTCACAATATATCATGAACACTCTTTCATGTCAACACAGAGCTCCCTCATTTTTTAACAGTTATTTATTATTCCATAGTGTACATGTAACCAATTTATTTAACCATTCCTCTATTCATAAATGGCGAGGTGTGGTCTAATTTTTTTTTTGCTCTTACAAATAATTCTACAATAGACATACATGTAAATATATTTTTGCACACTTAGTATTTTTCTAAGATAGATTACTTCTAGTGGAAATGCATGGTCAAAGCATACATGCACTTTTAATATTCATAGACACTGCAAATTGCTTTCCAGAAATGTTTATCAATCCATACTCCAGTCAGTTGAGTATGAAAGTTATTTTTTATACATGCTCACAAACAGTTGATATTAAAATACTTTTTTGGCCAGTCTGATAAGTAAAAAGTACTGTCTTGTTTTTATTTACACTTTGATCATTGATGAGGATGAATATGTTTTCACATACTTATTAACACATATCCCTTCTTTTGAGAATTATCTCTTCATTTCCGGTGTCCATTTTCTTATTTTGCTCCTTCTCTTTTGTGTATTTATTTATAGAAGCTATTTGTTGGGGCCAGCCCTGTGGCTGAGTGGTTAAGTTCGAGCACTTGCTGTGGTGGCCCAGGCTATCGCAGGTTCGAATCCTGGTCACGGACATGGCACTGCTCATCAGGCCATGCTGAGGTGGCATCCCATATGCCACAACTAGAAGGACCCACAACTAAGAATATACAACTATGTGCCGGGGGGCTTTGGGGAGAAAAATGAAAAAAATTTTAAAAATCTTAAAAAAAAAAAGAAGCCATTAGTTATTTTGCATATTAATTCTTTCCTGTTGTGTACATATGTTGCATATATTTCCTCCAATTAGGTAGTATTATTTATGGTACCCTTCACTGTATAGAAATGTTTTATTTTCTTTTCTGGAGTCAAATCTGTTTAATCTTTTCTGTTATAGTTTCTGGAGCTTTTGTCATGATATTTCTAACTAGTATTATAAAGATAATCAATATTGTAAAGGAGTGTCCTATGTTTTCTTTTAGTCTTTTACAGTTTTCTTTGTTTAAATTATTAATCCATCTGGAATTTTTTCTGGAATATGGGATAAGATAGTGCATTAGTTATGCTTAATTCAGCAAAGGTTTTTTTACTCAGATAACATTTCAATGCGGATGTTCATCAAGGTGACACCATAGAGTGACTCAGAGACGAAGGCTCGTTCCATCCTGTGTTTCTACCCTCCTCTAGGTAGAGTCAGCAAATTACTGCCCACAGGACACACCGACCCGCGGCCTGTTTGTTTTTGTAAATAACATGGAACACAACCATGTTCCTTTGTCCACATCGTGTCTATGGCTGCTTTCCTGTAAAATAGATGAATAGTTGGGATAGAGACCTTATGACTCACGAAGCCTAAAATATTTACTGTATGGCCCTTTACAGAAAAAGCTTGCTGACTACTGCTCTAGAGTCTCAAGAGTCTTTAGTTGCAACGTGGCAGATGGAGAAGAGAGATCATGCAGGAGATTCCCATGGGTGGGGACTGGAAGAGGAGTACAAAGCTTCCGTCTACATTCCACCGTCACATGGCCCCACCTAACTGCAGAGGAGGCTGGGAAAGGTGAACTCGTTGTGCGCCCAGGAGGAAGGAGAAGCAGGCTTGTGGGATTATCCACCATTCTCTGCCACAGTGTGCCCTGCAATTATTTGTTTCATTCTTCCCCCCTATTTTTAATCAGAATAGCTAGATTTACTGCAGAAACAACCAACCTCTAAATCTCAGTGGCTTAGAACAACGAGGTTTATTCATCACTTCTACTACATATCCAGTAAGGGCCGGCAGGTGTGGTGTTGCTCACTGTCGCCATTCACTTTAGTCCAACGAAGCAGCCACAACAGGCACCCTGCTGGTTGCAGTACTAGAGAGAAAAGAGAATGTGGTGATGCTTACACCAGCTCTTCACTTCTCCCCGGAGCTGATACTCATCGCTTGCATCCCCCTTTCATTGGCTGAAGCAAGTCGCAGGGCTACACTGTACTTCAGTCGGGTGGGGAAGCACAATCCTACCACGTGCTTTGAAGGAAGCAGAGCTGGAATATTTGTGAACAGTCATAATGAATGCCACACTCACACACACAGAACACCCTCATCTCCTCCCTAAGGGAGATCACCCAGATTCTACCCGGTCACTGCATCTAGTCAAAGTCAAGGATCTCTAGGTGAGTGACAGACTCTCTGGCAGGTCTGAAAAGTGGTCTGGAGCCTAGCACCTAAAATCACTCTCTGTCTCATCACTTGTTAAGATGCCAAAATTCGAATAGAGACAACTGACCCTGGCCTAAAACAGGCTTCTGAGATCTGAGCTACTTCCAGGAATGTGAACGGTGCTCTGAATGACCAGGCCTAGAGAATCAAGACAATCCAGCGGTGGAAAATAGGGACTACGGCACTGTGCTGAAGTCAGTCCTGCAAGGAAAGAGTCAGCCTCATGGAAGGATATGGCGTTGTGCCCCCCGCTTACAATCAGGCCCCCTGGACAAAGAGTGTGGATGACGATATGGAGGGAAGCGGCAAACACAGATTACGAGTACTTATATGGAAATATTAGAACATATACACTAACATACTTTGTTCATCCCTCAGAGAATGTTCACTCTTATGATTCTTGTTTGTTGCTTAAGAAAAGACCTTCACTTTTCCACTTAGCTTAGAACATTGTAAAATGAGATTCATGGGTGATAAACATAGAGAATCATTTAGAAGAATAGAGTCATACTAGCTGTAGACAGATGACCTCCTAATCAAAATTTCAAATAATATAATCTTTCAAAATAAATTCTCAATATCTGGCGCTTAACACCAATACATATTTTTTTTAATATCCTATTTCTTTGGATTTTTATATCTCCATATAATTATGGGAATGTAATTCATATGTTTTAAAAATCATTTATGCTTAACTCATCAAAATACTTAGTTATTTGATGTGCAAGAAGTTTTTACATGCTTTTCAATAAGCATGTTAAACCCTCTCGCCCAGAAACACAAGTTTTCATTTCTTCCAGAGTAAATTAATTTGAACAGAAAAGGTTTGTTTGTTCTGAAACTGTCTGTAAAGCTTTTAAAAGCATGATTTCTTTTGCTAGATCCCTTAGCTTACTCTTCAAAGCTATAATTATTTTCTTTAGTTACTTTATAATCGTCTCTTCATGGACTAGGCCTCCAGTCCCGGTAGAGACTAGTTTTAGTCTAGTTTGTGGGATAGTGGCTACCACTACACTCCTATTCTATGTTTTTTTTCCTCATCAGTTCAATGCTGTAACATTTTTGCTCTCAATACACATACCAGTTATTCTTATGGCTACTACCTGCTTACTGGGAAATAACCCTCGAATGTAAAAGGCCATGTATGGGCTTCTGAAAAACCCTTTCTGCCCTCTGGTCATAGTCAGTACTCAAAAGGATTTTTCTTTCGGACTTTACTAAACAAGTTGGATTTGGAGACCTGGGAAGATTATGAAGTGGTAGAAGAAAGGAATGAAGACTGAGTTCAATATTATTTCCAGCGTCCTTACCAAAAAAACCCAATAATTTCTAATTCATCTTAAAATTCTAATTAAGAGGAGAAACCCCTCAAAACTTAAGCGAATTATTTTGCCAGAGGACCTAAAAAGTGCATCAAATTCCAAGTCAAACTGTTACAAGTTACTTTTTCATCTAAATTTAATAAGTAATATGATGTTTATAGTTGATATTTACCCATACTAGGGCTTCTAGAAACAAGTTTTCCTGTGGCTGGCATAAGCGGCGCCAGATTTTGTAGAATTCAAACCCTGGCTCTACTATTTATCCTGTCCTGCCTCGGTTTCTTTATCTGCAAAAAAGGTCAAAAATGGTACCTAGTTTTAGGATTGTTTGAAGGATTAAATGAGTTAATACTCATAAAGCACTTAGAAATGTGTGTTAAATAAATTAGATGATTCATACACCCCTCCAGGGTAACAAGACCACCATCACAAGTCACGTAAGAAGATGAGTTCCTTTACTTTCTGCTCTTCTCTTCCTTATTACAGGCTGCGCTTTCTCAACAGGGGCACATTATGTTAGCAGATTTGAACTCTACCGGAAAGGTGCTTGTATTTTATTTCAAATTATGAATTCCTGAACATCGGATGATACACCGTTCTGCTGTACACTCAGCGGCCCCTTACAGTTCCGAGCGTGAGAGGCATAACTAACTCTGGTCTGCATATTTGTAAGGCGCTTTGACATCCAAGGAGCCGCGGAGAAACAGTTCCTGGCACTGAGAAAAAGGCAGGCTAAGTCACCCTTCTAAAAAGATAAACTGAATTGGAGAGCTGCCTGCACTTCACTCTACTGCCTCTGGAAGAGGCGTGTCATCGAAAGTGCTTCCATCATGAATAACGATTGAGAAACTGCCTTCACTCTCCCGACTACTGTACTCCCAGGCAGAAAGCTACGGGCTGGTGCCCGCCGCGTCTATCTGGAACTTGGCTACCACACGTTTTGAGCCGCCCATCCTCCAAGAGCTCGGCGTGAACAGGCAGCGAAACGGAGGGGCCAGGACACCCCGGGTTAGCCGCGTTTCTAAGGTCAGACCCAAGTCCGCCCCGGTTCTTTTTCCGCTCCCCGTTCCTCAGGTCAGTCCGGAATCGGCCGTCTTTGTTTACATTGGGAGCTTGGCTCGGCCCCAGACAGCATCCCCGCCTTCGAACAGCAGCAGCATCCTGCGTTCGTCGACAGCGCTGCGGGGAGCGAAGTTCATTCTCCTGGGCGCGGGAGGATGACTCTCCTGCAACACGTGCGGGCTGTGACAGTCTTCCCATAACAGGGGCAGTTCCAGAGAGGTGGACGTTTGGGGACGGGCGAGGAGGTTGGTGTGGGGCCGGCAAGCAAAGTGCGGAAGCTGCACGGGGATTCTTCTAGAAAGTGGGGTGGGAAAGCAGCTAGGGAGGGCGTGTGGAGGGAAGGGATCTGTGTCAGAACGTGCGTGTGAGCAGATACAAAACCCGAGAGAGGCGTGAGCGGCGCCGAGTGTGCGAGCGGGAGCGCGGGGCGCCGCTCGGCCGGGCGCCGGGTGAGTGACA